>NC_061509.1:42914807-42934575 GCF_022539505.1 Lolium rigidum
CCATGTTTTCCACTAGTGGCCGCAAGATGCAGTGGCGGCTTCTTCCAATCTAATCCGGTCCCCATGGGGCTCGTGCGGAGGGGATGGGTGGGCCTCTGCGGGCAGCGGCGTGCGGTCATCGTCTGTGTCCCTTCCGCTTCACGAGGGCACCTGAAGTTTCTACTCTAGGCATGGCGGTGGTGGTCTTCTCTTCCGCCGGAGGAGATCGGCTAGTTGTGTGGCTAGCTTTGGCGGATCTCGCGATCCGTCGTCTAGTTCCCGATGGTGAGGCGTAGCTGCCAGTGAAAGCCGGTCCTGACTTCGGTCATGGCGGATGATGGCGGCGCATGTTCGTCGTTACCTTGTTGAAGGCATTATCTCTGCAGTCTACGTTTTTCGCCTGGGCTGCTCCAGGGGAAACCCCAGACCCGGGTCTCCCGGATCGGACGATGGCGGCGTGCAGCACTGTTCTACCTGTTGGAGGCATCGTTTTGGAGCAGACAACGGATGGTGGTGGTGCTGAGGTGGAGCGGTGTTCTTTGTTGTGTCGGCGTCATCGAGTCTCCGCGAAATGGTGCAGTGGTGTCTCGGAGACAGATGCAATGTGATGGACGCGCGCATGATGGTGGTGTCGTCTGGCGCCATGGCGGCATCGATGGCATGCCTGGCAAGGTCAATGCGATGATCCCTCTTGAAGATGGAGTCGAGGAAGACGGCTGTATAGCAGCTTTTGTGGCGTGCTCGTTGGTGTGCGTTAAAAGTTTGCTTGACCGGATGTGCTTCTCATCTGCTATTGGACGACCTGGGAAGGAATTTGGTTTTTTGGATGATGTGAGTTGGTGTATTGTCACCCTCTTCATTCCACTGTAGGTTTAACGAGGTGGCTTCGAGTTTAATCTTTTGTATTGCTTCTTGTAAGGTGTTGTGAATAATCTAATAAAAAAACCGTGTGCATCCCTTAGATGCAGAAGCTGGAGAAAAAAATGCACACATGAAACGTCCTTGGTTCTTAATTTTGCGCCATATCCCTACAGTGACTTTCTCTTTCCGGACAGACGTGGACGCTCTAGCATCTTGTTGTACAGTCGTTTGGAAACTGTCTTTTCAAATCCCTCTACTTCACATTGAGATGTCAATAGAACTCTTTAATACGACGAAATAACATTTACTAGTATTGTACTACTATGTTATTATCTCCGGAAGATTTTGCGTGCCTCTAATTAAAAACATGAGGTGATTAGACTTTAATACAAAACAGGGACTAAGAGATAATCTCTACTCCCTCCGATCCATAATAAGTGTCAGAAATTTAGTACTAAGCTAATACAACTTCTCTATACTAAGTTTCAACATTTATTATGGATCGAAAAGGAGTATTTTTTTTTTTTTGAAATGAGAGAATAGCCCTGGCCTAGGACCCGAGCCCTGTTCTCGAGTTACAAAAATAGGAAGTTGAACAAAACTGGAGCCTAAACGTAGGACCTGCGGCCTTTTCTATTGACCTAGTGTGGCCCGCCTTGGAAGGATAACAGTCACAATGAGTAAGCTAGGTGGGACCCACATGTAAAAGAACGAGTCGAACAAACGGTTAATTTGCTACATCGAACGATAGACGACGTCAAGTTCACCCAGGGGTATAGAAGCAACAATGTAGCCGAATTCAGTGGCATACATCCAATTCAGCGAATTGTAGTGGCATGGTGTGCATTTATATGTGAACTAGTGGCATAGTTGTAATTACCCTAACTTCTTTGTCACCACCGCTCCCTGTTTAGTTGCAAATAGCACATAGCACCACATGTTAGTAACTTTTTGCACAGAACCACAACATGGATTTGTTTTTGCAAAGAACGACACATTTCAGTGTAATGACTTGCACAAAACATATAACCCATCATTAAAAGCTTTAATAGCCAATTAATACGCTCGTACTCCTCCGTTCCCTCTTGAACCCCTTGCTTAGATTATTAGTCACCGGAGGAGAATGTGACATGAGTCGAAGCTGAAGGAGTCAACTACTACAATAGGCGACTCTAGCGAAGTCGATGGAGAAAACTTCTTCAACAATCATGATGGAAACTTAGACTAGAAATAGGAGGGAACCAATTTCGTAATCCTAAAACCTAAATAGCTAAAGTCTAGTTGTTAGCTAATTAGCAAGCCAAGTAGCTCTGTAGCTAGATCTAGCTTTAAATTTAGTCTACAAGGTGTTCTTCCAGAGTTTTATTTACAATTTTACCTCATTATAATTAGAAGGCCATGAAGATTTTTTTGTAAAGAGTCGGAATTGTAATTATATACCTTGGACATGTGATGTTTTCATTGTACCACTCTGAAGGATGTAATATTAGTAAAACGATGTTTCATTGGTAGTAATTATGACAATGACTTGCGTGTTAAAACATGTAGTGCAGCAGTGATATGATGGACACCGCACGCACTAGCCTTTGTATAAACACCTCTACTATTTCTCACTCGTTGCGGGCACGAGCAGGGCGCCGCTTGCAACGCTGCACTCACGGGCGCACGGAATGGGCCAAGTAATAAATAAAGTTCAAACTAGGAAACTGCTAAGATTTGAAATGTTGAAATTGAGAAAATGTTGAATTTTGAAAGATGTTCAATTCTGAAAAAGTCCAAAAATTAAAAAGTTTAAAAATAATAAGTACTATACGGGAGTGATGTTTTGCTCTTGGATGCATATGCTCCCTTTATTTTAAAACCCAGTTTAAAATGCATCTTCAATATATTTTGAAATTTCAAAAAAATCAAACAAAATTTTTATGTGTACATCTTCGCGTGGTAGTACGCACAAAGGCTTTTCATTAAAAATAGACCTGTCCTTTGAGATATATAAAAAGAAAAAAAATTGGTGCTAAAAGGCTTTTTGTGAAATATATTGTTTCTTTTTTACATCGACAGCAAAGAATGTTGTTTTTTCATGAAATTGTACGGGCGCATATATCGAGATGTACTCACGGAATCTTTTGTTGAAATTCTTTTAACAATTAAAAATATCTTTTGGATTGAGAGAGCAAATGTAGCCGGAGCCGAATTGAATTTCCGGTACTATTTTCCCTTTCAAAAATTTAAGCAGAAGTCGCATGAGTTTCAAACTTAGCCACGCACGCTGACCATTTGGTCTAATGGGCACGACGGGGAAGCCGCCGCCGCAGCCGGAGCCCGCGTCGGTGGCGGCGGCGAGGAAGCTGCACCTCCTCCTCCGCTCCCGCGACCTGCGCCCGGCGCTCTCCTACCTCGCAACCCTCCCTTCGCCGCTCACACTCCTCCCCAACCACGCCCTCAACGCCCTCCTGCGCGCGCTCGCCGCCGCCGGCCGCGTCCGCGCCGCCACCGACCTCTTCCGCCGCATCCCCAACCCCACCGCGCACTCCTTCAACTCCCTCATTGCCGCGCTCCTCGCCCGAGGCCGCCGCCGCGCGGCCAACGCCGTCCTCGCCGCCTTCCTCCGCTCCCCCATTGCCTCCCCCGACGCCACAACGCTCAACACCCTCCTCCACGGCCTCTCCACCGCCTCCCCTCGCCCCTCGCCTCCCTACCTCCTCGACCTCTTCCGCTTCCTGCCCAGGACCTACGCATTCGCTCCCGACGCCATCTCCTACAACTCGCTGCTCTGCGCCCTCTGCCGCGCCGGCGACCTCATCACCGCGCGCAAGCTGTTTGACGGAATGCGCGTTGGCACGGATTCCGTATCTCCTAACGTCGTCACTTACACGACCATGATCAAGGCATACTGTGCGAGGAGGCTGGCCGACGAGGCGCTTGCGGTCTTCGAAATGATGGCCACGGACGGCGTGGCGCCCAACAGGATCACCTACAACACGATGCTGCAGGGGTTCTGCGAGGCCGGCAGGATGGAGCTTGTGAAGGGATTGCTAGAGACGGACTCGTTTAAGCCAGACACGTGCACATTCAACACGCTGATGGCTGCACATTGCAGGGAAGGCCGGATCAAGGAGGCGGTGGAGGTGTTCGGCCAGATGGTGGAGCTCCGTGTGAGCCGCGACTCCGCAAGCTATAGCATGGTGATCCGGGCGTTGTGTGAGAACGGGCAGTTTCTGAGGGCTGAGGGGCTTGTGGATGAGCTTTTGGAGAAGGAGGTGCTCAAGAAGCGAGGGGGTTGTGTCCCGCTCATTGCGGCATACAACCCAGTTTTCGTGTACTTGTGCGAGAATGGGAAGGCAAAGAAGGCAAGGATGCTGTTTGGGCAGCTATTGGATCGAAGGAGCAAGGTTGACTTTGCTGCATTCAAGACACTAATTCTAGGGCACTGCAAGGAGGGGGATTTTGAAGAAGGGTACCAGTTGGTGTTGTCAATGTTGAAGAGGGATCTTGTGCCTGATGATGAATGCTACATTGCTGTGGTAGAAGGATTTTCGCAGAAAGGGAGGATGAAGATTGCATGGGAGGCCCTACATAGGATGTTGAATAGTGGTCTCCGGCCTAGCACAAGCACGTTCCACTCAGTTCTCTTGGGGCTTCTGAAAAAGAAGGCTGTGCAAAAGAAGCTGCGGATTTGATTGATATAATGCTCGAGAGGAAAATCCGCCAGAATTTGGATCTTTCAACCAATCTGATTGATGCATTGTTCAAAAGCAACCTAAACGACCGTGCTTACAAAATCATTACATCTCTATATGACCATGGCTATTACATCAAGATGGAAAATTTAATCGGGGGCCTTTGCGAAGAAAAGAAGTTCACAGAGGCAGCGGAACTTACTTTGTTTAGCTTCCACAAGAAGGAAGACTTGGGTCTGTCGATATGCAGCATGGTTCTTGATGGTCTTTGCACAACTGGCAGAGCATCAGATGCGTTCCGGCTTTTCTATGAACTCATCGAGAGTGGAAGCAGTTCTGCTGCTGCTGAACCTCGCAGTTTGGTTGCACTTCATCATGCACTTGAGGAAGATGGAAAAATGAAAGAAGCTGATTTTGTTGCTAAACAGATGAGGCGTGCAGCTGCCAGAATTAGGCAAATGGTCTGAGAATTAACATTTTTCGAGGAACCAATTCACACTCGATACTGATCTGTACACACTCGGTTTACAGTAGGGATTGTGGCCCTGAACAGAGAGCGGATCTGGTTTACATAAGGCATGCTGGCTTGATCAGCTGTCCAATAGTAATGGATCATCGAGGAATGTTAGATTTTATAAGAATGCAGATGGCGGATAAAATCAATCTAGACCATCCTTAGACTGGTTTGTTTCGGCCATTGGATGGTCAGACCTTGAGACAGAAAGAACCCTATGCGACATTATAAGGTTGCCAGGATCTGGTATATTTCTTTTGCAAGGACTGTCTGGTCCATCTTTCTTTTGGATGAATGAAGTGTGTTAAAAACGAGACAGCAGGTCTTCTCCAGAGAATTTGAAGAGGAAAACTGCTAGAGATCAATGTGCGCATCCACGTTATAATCATCCCAACAAAAGGTACATGAGCTATAGCGAATTGGTGAGTTTACTCTTTTCCACTTGCCATATCAAATAGTAAGCACAGTTATGACTGTTGCTACATTTGCCATGACATGGAGGGTCATTATCAGATATAATGGACACAGTTGTTTGCAGTTCGCAAGTCCTCGTGCATCTCTTTATTGTATCCTGCAGAAAGTGCATCCCTCGATGTGTGCTAGTAGCAATTTGCCAATTCCATCCTCAAGTATTTTTTTTTGAAGATCCGTTATGCAAGATAGATTGAAGACCCAGACTTGTTCTCAAAGAGGATACTATGTCTGAAAGCATTGCTAGAGATAAGTTGTGATTTAACTGGTAGAATCCTAGAAAATAGATAGTAGCACGCTGACACTCCAAGATCATTTAGTTTGATTGATCGGTTGCATCACGTGTTATTGTTAAGGATTTGTTCACATGTAGTAGTGATGGTGTTACAGTGCTTCCTATGATTATCATTTTGAGAAAGTAAAACATGTATTTGTGTGTGACCACATAATAAATAATGTGATGCAAGTTATATATAACTGCCATCGTTGATTGTTCCATCACATGGGAAGAGGTACACCTTTGTAAATATTTCACAGACAATGCACCCGCCCCTTCGTCTTACATACATTTGTAAACTACGGATTCATTCTCTCTACTTTCTACACGAAACACGTTATCAGCACAGTTTATTTTCTGACACTTCCCCTTGATCAATTTATGCTAATTGGACATTGAAAACTCCTCCGTCGACGACTTATTTAGCTAAATTCTGTCTCAAATCCTGTATCACGTCAACATTCTCACTTAATTTTCAGTTTTTCACATGGGTTTCTATCTAACTCTGGTTCTCAATATGGAATGAAAATACATGAAGGAGAGTGGTGACCTTGTATACTGTGTTCATGCAAATGTCAGGCTGATCTCGGCTCATCTAGTTCTGACACGGGAGATGGAGATGACACTCTAGGCATAGTCCATATCGATTTATTCACTTGATCCTAACTCTTGTTGACATCTGTTTGACGTATCCTGTTCCTGCTCTCCAGATGATTAGATCGTAGAGGTAGAGGAGGAACAAGGGGAAGGCATTGTGCTTGGAGGAGAGGGCACTAGCACTGACTATGAACAGGTGCTTAAATAGTTGTCCATCATCTGCTTCTTTTTCTATATAATAAAAAAGGCTGTATGCATCATTTTGATGTAGAGGCCGGGTTTTTCACCTCCTTTTCGGAAAAATATATGTTTCCTTAACCCATGCAAAGTGCCTGGTTTTCTTTCGCGTTAGGCTTCACGTGTACTGGAAAATATCATCTTGGGTCTTCTTGCAGCTACTGGGCAGAGTGTTCAGCATTCTTTGCAAAAACAATCCAGGTCTTGCTGGGAGGATGCACATGACAGTCATGACCCTTCCTAATGTTCTTAGGCATTGCACAAAGAAGACAGTATTCGTGAATTTCATGGACTCGTGTCAAAAGTGTGTTTCTTTCTGCATTACTTGCATAATGCACTTTACCAATTGATGGTGTTTATTACGAACTGACTGTAAATCATATATCTCCAGGATGCATATGCAACCTAAACATGTGATGGACTTCTTGCTTTCTGAACTGGCAACTGGTGGATCACTTGATGGGCAGCAGAGGTTGGTGCTAAAAGAAAGATTTGCTCCCAGAAACTTTGAACGCCTAAGGAGAAACATCTGTAAAGTATTTTATCTGAAAATCTTTGCAACCTTTTATCCTTAATTTTCCTAATATTGTGTGAAAATTTAGCTTGGTTGGTACGTTAGTATATCTAGGAGTTGGGAGTAACTCGCTTATTTTTAGCCAAACGTCTGCATGTGTTGGGTATATATATATATATATACATACACCGTCTCTTAATATTTTCTCTTAATTCTGTTGGTGTGTCAATCATGTGCTCCTCTTTTTAGTCGGTCGCTCTCAACTTATCCGATTCTCGAAGCATTCTTAGGTCAGCACTTGCGTATATCTAAAAGTTGAGGGGTTTTTTTTAGGGAAATCTAAAAATTGAGGTTAGTTTCTTAGTAGGCAAGCATGTGGACGTGTTGGCTATATGTATATGTTCTCACTCAATCATCTCTCTTCGGCTTTCTTTTTGGTTGAAGTGTGATTTTCCGTGTGACGGTAGAATAGCATTTTAGTTTGTCAATACCTGGAAAGCGCTAGGCCCTAGAAGTGTTGTTGTTGGAGACACGGAGATGGTGTTGAGCGTGCGGGAGCTCTGTCATGGTGACTGACAAGCTGTTCATTCTATTTAAAATCCCAACATGACCAGGTACGTGTCAAAAAATACATCAACACACAAATTAGTTTTGCTTCACCATCGTAGCGACGCCCGGGCATTATGCTAGTTTAACTAAACTATGTCTCAAATCCTGCATCACGTTGATATTCTCACTGAATTTTCAGTTTTTCACATGAGTTTCTAGCCAACTTTGGTTCTCAGTATGGAATGAACCAATACATGAAGGAGAGTGATGACCTTGTATAGTTGTATTACCAGTTAGCACGAAAGGCAAAGAAAAGTGTAGGTTATTATCAAATTAACCTTACTTACATATCTTCTCTTCTCATCCGGAAGATGGAGACAATCATGCAAACCATTAGTTAATTAATGTCACTAAGTTCTTCTTTCGAGTAGTAAATAATTTCGCTGCACATCTATCGATCTTTTGGTACTTAGACATGTCTAGTTTAATATGTTGCACTTGCAATTACTTCATAGATGATCTAAGCTAGCTAGTCATTCGTGCCAACTACATGAAGACCTTTTCTGAATTGGCCACTCCCCATCTTCCCATCTGGACCTCCAGAACTATTCTTTTGCACAGAGCTCAACCCCTCAGTGAACACTACCTGCAACCTTTCAAGAACCAACGCATTGCGAAGCAAGAGCTTGACCAACATCGTCTCTGGCATGCTGCCCTCATAATCTTCCACGCTGATCTCCGTCACCTGAGTCTGCAGGCATGGGAGAGAAAAGATGGGCCCCTTTATCTCTTCGAAAACTGTGACCCTCCTATCAGCCTTCCCCTTTTGTGACTCCCACATCAGCAGCGAGAGAATCTCCAGGTTTGGGGTCTGTTCCAAGATCCTACCAATGGCAGCGACAGTGTTGCTGCTTCCGATGCAGCCTTGCAGCGTGAGTCGCGTCAGGCGGGAGAAAAGAGGGAACCCTGCGTCGAAGAATCTGCTCTGTAAGCCCCCATGGTGCAGATGCAGGTGCTTGGTGTTAGAGATTTCCTCGAGAAACCTTGTGAGGTTGGCAAACTCTGGCTCCCAGGAGAGAGGCTTGCAGAAACCGATGGTGGTGCACAGAGGGATGGTTGCCGGCGGTGAGCCGTGTAGAGACATGAAAGATTTCGGCAGCCCCCTACCCCCGTACTCTAGCAACCTCAGCTTGGATGCGTCAATGTCGACAGTCCTGACGTTGTGGCAGCAGCGGATGGCGAATCGGTGGAGAGGTTTGTTGAGAACAGAGACCCGTTTGAGGTTCCACAGGGCTTCAAGAGTCAGGTCAGCGAGACGGGGACAGCTCGAGATAAGCCACTGGATGCTTCTCCCAGAGTCACTGAGGGCTGTGAGGCGCATTGTGTCGAGAAAAGGCAAGTCGACGACATTGATCCTCGGTAGCGCCAACCGGCAAAAGGCTACACAGAGTGTCGGTAGGGCGGTGCAAGAAAATAGCCTCCCTGGAAGGAGATACCTCCACCTATTGACGAAGGGGTCGTCATCGGAGTTGCTGCCAGCATCATCATCTCTCCTCCTGTCGTCGTTGAAATCACAGATGGGGCCGACGTGGAAGCGCAGGTCGAGGTGGAGCCCCGGGTGGCTGTGGCTGCACCCACGCGGCGGCGGCAGAACGTAGGCGAGCCACTGGTCGACAGCGACCTTATCCCACCTGTGCCAGCTGTCAAAGGCGAAGCGGAGGCTGCGCAGCGGCACGGGGATGCGGGCGCACCGGCGACGGCAGAGGAGCGCGGCGCCAACATTATCGAGGAGCTCGTTGCTGCAGCTTTTCCTTTCCAGCATCTCGTAGTACCATGTTGTCCAGTCATTGGCCCTCGCGCCCTCCGCCTCCTGGAAGGAGATGGTGTGGACGCTGCCGAAGATGTGCCGCCACCGGCGGGACAGCGCGGCCGCGCATGCAGCCTCCTTGGTGGGGAGGAAGGAGAGGACGTGGCCCAGTACATCGTCGGAGAGGCCGCTGATGCGATCTGACGGCGCCGACCTCTTGTGCTTAGGTGAAAAAGCCATATCGATCGAGATCTGCCTCTGCCGTGCAACTTCAAACTTTCCATGTGGGTGGCCGTCAACTTATATACGCAATTAATGTTTCAGCCTGTCCAGACGTGTTGGAGTAACTAATCGATTAGAGACGTAGGACGGTACTACTGTAGTACTAGTTCATTATATCAAGAACAGTCAAGCTCCAACCCTAGCGGCGGCGTGCGCGTACGGTCGCTTCTGACCAACGAAGATGAAGAGCAAGAAGAGGCACGCCGACCGGCTGAGCACTCTCCCCGACGAGATGCTACAGCACATCCTCTCCCACCTTACGTCCCAGGAGGCCGTGCAAACAAGCCTGCTCTCCCACCGGTGGCACGACGTCTATGCCGGCGTCCCTGTCGTCGACCTCCTCGACCCGAAGAGTGGCAGGAACAAGCAAGAACAACTGGTCTGCTTCGACCAGCAGGTGACGGGCGCGATCCTCTGCAAGTCCCCCGGGACGCCCATCTCACCTTCCGCCTCAACGCCTTCAGCCCGCCGCGCGACTTGCTTCACCAGTGGATCCTCATCGCCGTGTCCTCTGGTGTCGAGGAGATCGACGTCAAGCTGAGGTATCTGCATTGCTCCAAACGCCGTCTCTGCCCGTTTGGCTCATCCAACAAGGCCTCGGCAGACTTCGATCAACACGAGCGGAAAAGCTACATCAAGACGCAGCACCATCTCTTCAGTTGCCCCACTCTTCGATGCCTCCGCCTCGCGAACTGGACGCTCGATCTCCCGCCGGGCGGGGTGGCCATGTCGGCGACGTTGGATACGCTTTGCCTTGCAAGGATCATGGACCCGAAAGATCAGCTGCAGCAGCTGCTTTCAAGCTGCCCGCACCTCACTCACCTGACGCTGCAGGAGTGCCCGAGTCTCACGGACATCACCGTAACCAGCGCCCACCTAAAGAGCTTTGCCATGATCTGCTGCCACCATGCCAGGCGTGTCGAGCTGAGCAGTCACCGCCTGCAGTTGCTGCAATACAAAGGCGGATTGCTTCCTCACAACTCCCTCTTCAAGCTCGTAGACAACGCAGGAGTCGTGGCGTTGAAGATTGAAATATGCCAAGACCTCTCCGACCAAGAGCCAACAGAATTTGCTCCGACCACTGAGCTCATCAAAGGGTGCACCAAACTGGCGCACCTACACCTTTCCTTCCACCCATCGGTGGCTCGCTGTAGCATCTTCTTCACAGACGCCTTGCCATGCTTGCAACATCTCAGGCAGTTGGGCCTCCAGTGCTGCTTCTGCGACAGCACAGACGTCTGGGCGGTTGCCGCCTTGCTAGGTGACACCGAAAACCTGGAAGTGTTGTCGCTGTTTCCACTTGGTCCAGAGACTCCAAAGGAGGTGGATATATGGTATTGGTCTGATAGCGAATCAGACACCGAGCCTGAAGACGGTGGCGGCGATGGGGTCGACTATAGTAGCCAGGTGACCGATGATTTCTGGCCAACGCACATCAGGTGCTTGGATGATAAGCTGAGCAGAATCAACATCCGGAACTACAGAGGACTGCAACTAGAAAAGATGCTTGCAAAGTTTCTGCTTTCCAAGGCCGCGGCTTTGGAGGAATTTTCAGTTACCTTAACAGCTGGGTGTTCCCAAAATAAGAGCAAGATAGCAAAGGAGGTACGATCCTGGCGGATGAACCACCATACCAGAGTAACCGTAAATAGGTGCTAGACAAGTCATGAATGCACTTCCTATAAAATTAGAACAAAAGGCTATAGGCTTGTTCTTTTTTTAACACCGTCATGTACTAGATATGATTTCCTTAAAGATTTCTCTCTTAATTTTACCTTTTTTCAACTACTACCTCTGTCCATAAATAGTTTAGATTTGTCAAAATTTAGATATATGTAGACATTATTTAGGGGAAATATAATTGTACACCCACGCATGGGTACAAGAGCTATCCTGTCCACACAGTCCATGAAAGTGCTTTGAGATCCGAAAAAAGCTTTTAGGAGAGAGGGATTTTTACACTTTCGAAATATAGAGAAAATCTGCTCTATGCAGTTTAGATGGGACCTAAAGTTGGCATAGCTAAGCCATGCTGCCCAAGATTCCTGGAGAGAAATGGTGCATGTGTTCGCAGCCCGTAGCCCAAACAAACATCATACTGCAGCCTGCGCGCTCACCCACTCATCTTCTTCTCCACGACCGTCATCTTCTCCCTTCGCCCTAGCTTCCACCCAGTTCATCTTCTCTTCAATCTTCACACCGTCCCCTCTCTCAACCAAAAAAAAGGGTCAAGTGATTCATCACGCGGCAGTAGTGGGGGATTTGGGTACAAATGGAAAACCCACATGAACCTAGACTGAGATTACCATGCTTGCCAAAAAGCAGGCATTTTTGTAAGCCAAAAACTTAGGCCTTCTTTTCTTTTGTGTGTGTGGGGGGGGGGGTTACCTGGGAAGATACATTTTTCATGTCTTCTATCCAAAGGATTATTCTTGCAAAGTCCAATCCTCTGTTTCACATTCTAAATCGAGGTTGATCAGCCAGATGAAGGAGTAATCCAATCCAATAGCAGGGAGTTACAGTCAAAGTAACACTGAATATCCATATCGATCTCACAGGTAATGAGATGAACCTAACACTAAAACGGCCATGTCCGCAGGTCAGGTTGGGTTCACCTGGATGCCAACGGCCCCGCCGTAGAACCGTTTCTTGGCCAACTTCTGCCGCACCATTTTCGCCACTGTCGAGCACCTGGACGCCAACAGCTCCACCATGGCCGGTAACAACTGTGTCCCCTTGAACAGCACGCTCCTCTGGTAGTACTCCCCCGCGCTCCGGCACCGGTAGCTCTTGGAGTTGGTGCTCGCCCTCACAGTCAGCCACACATTCCCGTCAGACGGCTGCAAACACAACACACAGGGAAAGGTGTGCTGGAACTGTTGGAATGATCTCCTGTTGTAACAGGAACAACAAACTCCTTATTATGCAGACAACGCACTACCCATAGCTCATTAGTAAGTTCCCTACACAAATAACAACCTCAAGATTAAGGCGCTTGAAAATTTGCCACTGCATTAAGGTAGAATACTAGAATTAATTCTCTATGGGAAACCAATCAAACTACTCGATTTTAGGCATGTGAACATAATCTGATTAATATGGCATGCAAGATTGACATTATTGATTAATTGACATCAGGATGGATCAACAAATGCAATGCTGACATATCGTCATAGCTTAATATATGGGCATGCTACTTAGTTGAACAGGAAATCTCCAGGTACAAGATGCTTGGAGGTGCACGAGGGTTTCAAATGCTCATTCCTTACCAAAACTGAAAGTGATTTGAGTTTTTTATGACCCCGCAACAGGTGAAATCCTAGAAAATAGATTGCATGCTCACACTCCAGAGTCCAGATCATTCAGTTTGCTTGATAAGTTCCATTGCATGAGGTGTTACAGGCTACGATTTGGTCACATGTATCGGTAGCACTGTTAGAAAGTAAATCATGTAATCACAATCTATATAACAGACACAGTTTGTTGTGTCACTTGGGAGGTGGTGTCCTCTGGAAGTGGAAGCACTTCAGTGTTCATCATATAGATTGTAATTACATGATTTACTTTCTAACGAATTTTTTTTACTAATATCATGTGTAGCTAACAGTCTGTCTCAAATCGTGAATTTAATCAATATCCTACAGCTGTTCATATTTAGCTAGATTATCTCTCAAATCCAGCATCTCGTCAATGTTGCTTTCTTACCTATGTATGCTGAAAACATAGTTTAAAGAGGTCGCTACAGAGAACATATAAATAATACGCAACCACATTGCAGATCTTGGTGCTCAGATACAGAGTTAATTTGACAAGTTGCCAACATTACAGCAGTTAATAGTTCCAAACCCCTAGTACTGGAGAGTTTCATCCCTTCGCACGCACAGCTTCAGGTTACGCAACAGATAAACAGTGTGCCTGGTGTAGAGCAGACAACTATTCTTCGCTCAGATGATCGAAACGCTCAAGTAATCCCCTATCTGCAAGCCAAGGTAGCATAATAAATAACAATGCTAGCAATGAAAACAGATTGCGATAGCAGATTACAGCACTAATGTGTATACCTGGAAGCCCAGATCAGCAAGAGATTTGGTATCATCCCCTCTTCCACCATAAGAAAAGGTTGTACCCACCTTCAAAATATCCAAGAAGATGAGTCACCACAGGTTGAAAATTGAACACTTATGAATGCAAAGGAACATGAGTTCTACAACGGAAATCCACTAATGTAGCTGGCGGCTTAACCATTACGCTGAATGGACTAGTAAGAAGCATCGTTTCAGTACTCAACTGTTGATTTACCATAATGGGCATGTGATGCTTTGTAATGGACACGACCATTGCTTACTTTAAGTTGAAACATACTACCTGCGTTCTTATAAATAAGGCGCACGCGCACTTCAAGGTGAAATTTGACCGAATGAATTGGACAACAATATCTCAATTATATAGTACATAACTGATATTGTTAGAATCATATTGAAAAATATCAAATATTTTATATCAAATATTTTTTTATAAACATACATTAATTATTTGTCAAAGATAAAACACAAAAAAACGAGGGCATCTTATTCATTGGAATGGAGGGAGTAATTGTTTAATGGTGCAAAGTACAAGTAGTAGCTCACCATGCTACCAATTGTTTAATGGTGCAAGGTACAAGTAGAGATTTGTAACACAGATGGAAGTATGTAATAAAATATAAGCTCACAGATGGTAATGAGAACCAGAACTAGTTTTTTTAGGTACAACTAGTGGTTATTCAATCGTGCTATTAATGAAAATGCAACTCATTGCCAAAAGTATAACTAGCATATTTTTCTCATCCATAAGTGGTAGCATAGTTTTCAGGAATTTAGGATTTGGACTAAGGTTATCTGCATTTGGGGTACATTGGTAACCAGAGCAATAATTAATTTGCTGGGCATTTGTAAATTGCATTGAAGAAACGAATCGGTGACATCAAGATTACCTGTTTGACAACAAAGCGACCATTCTTATCCGGGTACACGAAAGCAAAAGATAACTTAGCATTTCTGTTCCTTGCTGGAAGAGCAACCTCTTTTACCTGAAACATTATCGTAATTGTGCTGATTAGACTACAATCCATAGCACTTAGGATGTGATTCCCCAAATATAGTTTATCACACATCCAGTGGTATTTTACGAAATTCCAATTAAAATTAATTATCCCACAAATCTCAAAAGTAAAGTATGTAATATTACAAGGTCAGTCAGCTCGCGGAGTGTGGCATCCTTCCACGTGTAAATCTGAACTTCATCTTTAGGCTCCTTCCCTCTCTCAGCAAAATCTGCATTTACGTGATGTCCACCAACCTGGAGAGAAAAACTAACAGAATCAATTTTCTGTATTAATGTGTGTCTATTTACAAATCTGCTGTCTGTACTGACAACGCATTGTTCAGAATGTTAGAAAGAGAAACTCAGCCAAAGATGGTGAACTCAACAGCTGCAGCTAATTACTCTTGCACTTCAAGTGCTCAGAGTTCCAATGAAAACAGTATACTCCTGAAGCACTGGGCGTCTGAGGTGTTCAAATTGCCAGGTTCAAAACATATGATGTGACCTATAGTGAGTAGTGATTTGGGATGTTCAAGAATTACAGAACTGTCAAATAGCATGCCTTTTAGCCATGATAAATAGATAGAGCTAACACCATTTAAAAAAATGAGATTTAAAAAGTACAATGTCCAAACTGTGTGATTGTATGTTCTATATCTCAATAATAGGTAGAACTAACAACATTTACAAACATTTTGGACACTGATTAGTCAAGTTTCATGTTGAAGGAAAACTGTAATGCCTCTTAGAGAAAGACAAACTAGCATTATGATGACAAATTTTGGGTGTTTCTGCTGTATTTATCAATTAGAAGCTACTCATTGCCACAGCTCACCGGGTAATGTTCAACTACAGGTATAATATGGGCAAACTGATCTACACTGCACCATCTAGGCATTCAACTTATACATCCCTAGAAATACACAACAAGCACAGTGGTACTGGGTCATCTATCAGTAGCATCATTCAGACAGTGACACACTTCTCCATTAACTTCAGCACTGACCATCCAAACACCACAAAATCCAATCAAACATCGCATCAGCAAATGCAACCAAGCAAATCGAGGAGTTCATGAGCGCACTCGACAGTAAAGACACTAAGCAACTGTTGATCAAACACTAGAGGGTAAAAGAGAAGACAAGCACCTTTGTGAACACCCGGAGCAGGAGAGGGCAGGTCTGCACAAGAATTCAGTCACCAGCAAGTAATCCGTCAGTGCTCAAGTTCTCCGCAATCCTCTCAATGCAAAACCTAGCAGCCTAAACATAACATTGCTGAACTGCATACTAAGTTAGGGTTGCGGAGGCCTGACCTTCTCGCGGTCGATGGGTTCGGGGCGTGCGCGCGCCATGGGAGGCGGCCCGCGGTGTTGCATCGGCGGGCCTGGCCGCGGCCTCATCGGCATATCGCCCATGCCTGCCATCTCTCTCCGCTGCTGCTCTGGCTCTGCCGAGATGGATTGGACACGAACCAAAGAGACGGCGTCAATCCACAAACTCTTTTCCGGGCTCAGAACCTACGAATCGGAAGCAAGGGGAACCGAGCTGACCTGATCTGCTGCCACTCGCCGTCCGCCGTCCGCCGTCGGCTGCCGGATTCTTCACGGAGAGGGGCGGATGATGGGGAGAGGAGACGGCGGCGTGGAAGTCTCTGGAAGCGGGACACAGAAACCCTAAACCTTTGCGGTTTCCACCCTTGCTTTGATGGGAATTTAACAGAGGTTGACTGAAAATCGCTGTTTTCTAAGGTGCTGTGCAGAAGTTGTCGCGGTAGCATATCTAGACCGCTCGCTCAGATTTCAACAGCTGAGGATCTACCAAGTGTGACTGCTTTGTATAATCATGATTGATTGGCCTTGTCATTTTATAATTTCATTACTACCTCTGTTCTTGTATACAATGAATTTTGGGATACCAAGACAAGAAAATCAACTAATAAATAGCATGATTAATTTTGTGAAAAACTTCTCGTGTTCTAGGCAAGGCCGACTCATAGGGCAGGGCAAAGGGGCGCTCGTCCCGGGCCTTCAGAAGCAAGGGCCCCGACACAAGATTTCTTTACATACTTGATATATTTATACTTATACTTAGGTCGTAGAGTTTAAAATAATTCTAGAAAATATAGATGCCCTAAGCTACAGTTTACCGTGCCTTATACCAAAAATTTATTTCAATATTTATGCTTTAGGATGTACGATGTACTGTTTAGAATAATTCTATAAAATATACAAGGTACAAGTTGTAGCTTACCGTGCCTCTACTCCAACTTTTTTTAACAAAAAAATATTTAAATATTTTTCCCTGAAGATATGATTTCTCTCTGGCCTTCCCAAATATCCAGAAAAACACCGACCGTCATAATTATTTTATGATTAATTTTAAAGATATATATGTATATACATGTGTACATAAGTAGCTTTTTCAAATATAAATATTATTTAGTTTCTTATTGCATTACCCTAATATTTCTCTTGCATAATACTAATATTTTTTAAGTATTTTGTGTGTGATGGAGATTGTTAAGGGGCTAGAACATCAATTATGCTTAAATTTTAAGTAATATATTAAAAATTTAGCATAAATAATTATCTTGAAAAAATTCTTGAGTAGGGGGGCCATTGCCCCCCTTCCCTAAGAAAACTTAGCTATTGTGAACAAGGGGCCTTTGATGTCATCTCGCCCTAGGGTTCCCTAAGTGCTGGCTCCAAATTTGTTACTCGCACGCGTGCACGGTACACTGGACTGTAATGCTCGGCTTACCCTAGACAACCACACGCTGCAACCTACAAGTATATATCTCTTCTGATATGTTTACGATTTCACAGAACCAAACAGTAAATGGCAATGCGGCTCTTGGTCAGAGCAGCCGTGACATCCCTGCAGGGCCGGCCCATAGGGAAGGGCAAAGGGGGCACTCGCCCTGGGCCTTCAGAACCAAGGGCCCCGGCCTAAGATTTCTTGATATAGTTGATATATTTATACTTGTATTTAGGTTGTAGAGTTTAAAAGAATTCTAGAAAATATAGATGCCCTAAGTACTATTTAGAATAATTCTATAAAATATACAAGGTACAAGCTGCTTACCGTGCATCTAATCCAACTTCTTTTAACAAAAAACGTATTTAAATATTTTTCCTGAAGATACGATTTCTCTCTGACCTTTCCAAATGTCCAGAACAACACCAACTGTCATAATTTGTTTATGATAAATTTTAAAGATATGTATGCATGTGTACATAAGTAGCTATTGGTAGAAATAAGAATCATGGCATAGTTCACTCAACCAATAGAAATAAATATTTTAAAACGTCTTCTTCAAGATTTAGAAGACCATTGATCTTTCAAATATAAATATTATTTAGTTTATTCTTGCATTACCCTAATATTTCTCTTGCTCAATACAATATTTTTTAAGTATTTTGTGTGTGATGGAGATTGTTAAGGGGCTAGAACACCTACCATGCTTAAATTTTAAGTAATATAATTTTTTTTAGCATAGGTAAATATCTTAAAAAAATTCTGGAGTAGGGGAGGGGGCATGGCCCCTGCCCTAAATAAACTTCGCTATTATGAACAAGGGGTCCTTGATGTCGTCTCGCCCTATGGCCCCCAAAATCTATGGACCGGCCGTGGTTCTGGTTGTATGTTGGGTCTCTGATACCATTGTATGGGAGATAAATCTAATCAATTATTTACGGAAAAAGATAGTGAAGTAGATGAAAACAATTACGTTTTTGTTAGTTGCTTTATTCAAGAACAAAGGGAGTAGGTGCTTTTAAAATTGAAAGGTTTTCTCCGCAAGAAGTAGATTTATAGGTTTCTATTTAAAAAATAGGATTCTCATAGTACTTCATTTGTGTGTGTTTATAACAACTAAGAAAATGCAAGTTACTCTATATGTGGCGCAAAAAGAATGCCGTTGGATTTGTATCTGGGAGAAATTGTCAGGATATAATCTTAATGGCATATATCTTATATTTTACTAATTAAGTCATGGTTAAAATTTCGCTCAAAATTCAAGGACTTATAAACCCCACAAAGTGAGGGACTACATTACATTTTTTTATACGGAACACGAAAAGTCGTGTGGTTGCACTACGTATCTTCTATGTTGTTTTCATTACTCTAAAATTTTCATTAGAGCACCCAAAGGGATAAGCATGTGAGAATATAATTCGAAATACATCTTGAGGAATTTTGTTGTATTTTGATACAAAAGAACCATTCATCATTCATGTGTAGTCTGGTTGGATCAAAGGATTGGAAAGCAAAATTTATATGAATATCATCCTATAAAAAAATACACACCATCTCATCTTCCATAATAAGTGTCGTGGTCTCACTTAAGATTCTAAGCTCAATTGGGGGACTATGCTTTGCATGAACATTCTCTCTCTTTGATCCATAAGAAAATAATTTTAGATGCTTGTATTCTTGTTTTAATATACACCATTTCCATTTCAATGAATAAGGCTCCCTCGTTTTTCATATTTTTCTTTGACAAAAATTACTCTAAATATATAAAAAATATTGATATGAAAATAGCAATATTAGAAAGTGTTTTCCAATATGAATCCAACGATAGTACTTACACATAGTGACACAGTATAATCAAGATTTTGTTGCTCAATCTTTTTAGTCAAAGTTTCTATGAATTCGCATTTATTTTTATCAACAACAATTAATATGAAAAGAGGAGTACTACCTAAAAAAATACAGACGCAATGGCTTATCAAGGTAAAGAACGGAGGGAGTACATCACATTAAGTAGTTCTATCGGTGTGAGTAAATTACATATAGGTACCACTTTTGGGGCAACGGTTGCGAGGAGGTACCAACTCTGGTAATTTTTTCAAGTAAGTGCAACTTCTGGGGCAGGTCGTAACAGATTGCGCAACTCTGGAGTTAAACCAGAA
>NC_061509.1:42934675-42967107 GCF_022539505.1 Lolium rigidum
TGTTTTACTTTCTCAAAATTATAATCATAGGAAGCACTGTAACACCATCACTACTACATGTGAACAAATCCTTAAGAATAACACCGGATGCAATGCAACCGATCAATCAAACTAAATGATCTTGGAGTGTCAGCGTGCTAATATCTATTTTCTAGGATTCTAGCAGCTAAATCATAACTTATCTCTAGCAATGCTTCCAGACATAGTATCCTCTTTGAGAACAAGGCTGGGTCTTCAATCTATCTTGCATAACGGATCTTCAGAGCAAGAATGCTTGAGGATGGAATTGGCAAGCCGCTACTAGCACAACATCCAGGGATGCACTTTCTACAGGATACAATAGAGGGATACACGAGGACTTGCGAACTGCAAACAACTGTGTCCACTATATCTGATAATGACCCTCCATGTCATGGCAAATGTAGCAACAGCCATAACTGTACTTTCAATATTTGATATGGCAATTGGAAAAGAGTAAACTCACCAATTCGCCATAGCTCATGTACCTTTTGTTGGGATGATTTATAACGTGGACACGCACATTGATCTCTAGCAGTTATCTCTTCAAATTCTCTGGAGAAGACCTGCTGCCTCGTTTTTAACACACTTCATTCATCCAAAAGAAAGATTGACCAGACAGTCCTTGTGAAAGAAATATACCAGATCCTGTCAACCTTATAATGTCGCATAGGGTTCTTTCTGTTTCAAGGTCTGACAATCCAATGGCCGAAACAAACCATTCTAAGGATGGTCTAGATTGATTTGATCCACCATCTGCATTCGTATAAAATCTAACATTCCTCGATGATCCATTACCACTCCTCGATGATCCATTACCATTGGGCAGCTGATCAAGCCACCATGCCTTGTAAACCAGAGTCCAACTTCTGTATCCTGCTTTCTGTTCAAGGCCACAATCCCTACTGTAAACCGAGTGTGTACAGATCAGTATAGAGTGTGAATTGCTTCCTCGAAAATGTTAATTCTCAGACCATTTGCCTAATTCTGGCAGCTGCACGCCTCATCTGTTTAGCAACAAAATCAGCTTCTTTCATTTTTCCGTCTTCCTCGAGTGCATGATGAAGTGCAACCAAACTGCGAGGTTCAGCAGAAGCAGAACTGCTTCCACTCTCGATGAGTTCATAGAAAAGCCGGAACGCATCTGATGCTCTACCAGTTGTGCAAAGACCATCAAGAACCATACTGCATATCGACAGACCCAAGTCTTCCTGCTTGTGGAAGCTAAACAAAGTAAGTTCCGCTGCCTCTGTGAACTTCTTTTCCTCGCAAAGGCCCCCGATTAAATTTTTCATCTTGATGTAATAGCCATGGTCATATAGAGATGTAATAATTTTGTAAGCACGGTCGTTTAGGTTGCTTTTGAACAATGCATCAATCAGATTGGTTGAAAGATCCAAATTCTGGCGGATTTTCCTCTCCAGCATTATATCAATCAAATCCGCAGCTTCTTTTGCACAGCCTTCTTTTTTCAGAAGCCCCAAGAGAACTGAGTGGAACGTGCTTGTGCTAGGCCGGAGACCACTATTCAACATCCTATGTAGGGCCTCCCATGCAATCTTCATCCTCCCTTTCTGCGAAAATCCTTCTACCACAGCAATGTAGCATTCATCGTCAGGCACAAGATCCCTCTTCAACATTGACAGCACCAACTGGTACCCTTGTTCAAAATCTCCCTCCTTGCAGTGCCCTAGAATTAACGTCTTGAATGCAGCAAAGTCAACCTTGCTCCTTCGATCCAATAGCTGCCCAAATAGCGTCCTTGCCTTCTTTGCCTTCCCATTCTGGCACAAGTAGACGAAAACCGGGTTGTATGCCGCGATGAGCGGTACACAACCCCCTCGCTTCTTGAGCACCTCCTTCTCCAAAAGCTCATCCACAAGTTCCTCAGCCCTCGCAAACTGCCCGCTCTCACACAACGCCCGGATGACCATGCTATAGCTTGCGGAGTCGCGGCTCACACGGAGCTCCACCATCTGGCCGAACACCTCCACCGCCTCGTTGATCCGCCCTCCCCTGCAATGCGCAGCCATCAGCGTGTTGAATGTGCACGTGTCTGGCTTAAACGAGTCCGTCTCTAGCAATCCCTTGACAAGCTCCATCCTGCCGGCCTCGCAGAACCCCTGCAGCATCGTGTTGTAGGTGATCCTGTTGGGCGCCACGCCGTCCGTGGCCATCATCTCGAAGACCGCAAGCGCCTCGTCGGCCAGCCTCCTCGCACAGTATGCCTTGATCATGGCCGTGTAAGTGACGACGTTAGGAGATACGGAAGAATCTGTGCCTCCGACGCGCATTCCGTCGAACAGGTTGCGTGCGGTGGTCAGGTCGCCGGCGCGGCAGAGAGCGCAGAGCAGCGAGTTGTACGAGATGGCGTCGGGAGCGAATGCGTAGGTGGTGGGCAGGAAGCGGAAGAGGTGGAGGAGGTAGGGAGGCGAGGGGCGAGGGGAGGCGGTGGAGAGGCCGTGGAGGAGGGTGTTGAGTGTTGTGGCGTCGGGGGAGGCAATGGGGGAGCGGAGGAAGGCGGCGAGGACGGCGCTGGCCGCGCGGCGGCGGCCTCGGGCGAGGAGCGCGGCGATGAGGGAGTTGAAGGAGTGCGCGGTGGGGCTCGGGATGCGGCGGAAGAGGTCGGTGGCGGCGCGGACGCGGCCGGCGGCGGCGAGCGCGCGCAGAAGGGCGTTGAGGGCGTGGTTGGGGAGGAGTGTGAGCGGCGAAGGGAGGGTTGCGAGGTAGGAGAGCGCCGGGCGCAGGTCGCGGGAGCGGAGCAGGAGGTGCAGCTTCCTCGCCGCCGCCACTGACGCGGGCTCCGGCTGCGGCGGCGGCTTCACCGTCGTGCCCATTAGACCAAATGGTCAGCGTGGCTTCTGCTTAGATTTTTGAAAGGGAAAATAGTACCGGAAATTTTTAATTCGGCCCCGGCTACATTTGCTCTCTCAATCCAAAAGATATTTTTAATTATTAGAAGAATTTTAACAAAAGATTCCGTGAGTACATCTCGATAATTTATATGCGTTCGTACAATTTCATGAAAAAACAATATTCTTTGCGGTCGATGTAAAAAAGAAACAATATATTTCACAAAAAGCCTTTTAGCACCATTTTTTCTTTTTTATATAGCTCAAAGGACAGGTCTATTTTTAATGAAAAGACTTTTTTTGAAATTTCAAAATACATTGAAGATGCATTTTAAAATGGGTTTTAAAATAAAGGGAGCATATGCATCCAAGAGAAAAACATCACTCCTGTATAGTACTTATTATTTATTAGAACTTGATCGGCTTTCAAGTTTGAACTTTTTAATTTTTGAACTTTTTCAGAATTAAACATCTTTCAAAATTCAAAAATATTTCAACATTTTAAATCTTAGCAGTTTCCTAGTTTGAACTTTATTTAAATGTGAGGGTTTAAAAAAAATAAACATCTATATATAGAAACAGAAAGAAAGGGGAAAAGAGAAAAAGAGAGAGGTGTACCAGTTACTTGGCCTATTCCGTGCGCCCCATGAGTGCAGCGTTGCAAGCGACGCTCTGCTTGTGCCCGCAACGAGTGAGAAATAGTAGAGGTGTTTGTACACAGGCTGGTGTGTGCGGTGTCCATCATACCATGTTTTAACATGCAAGTCGTTGTCATAATTAGTACCAATAAAACATCGTTTTACTAGTATTGCATCGTTTAGAGTAGTACAACGGAAATATCACAGGTCCAAGGAATGTTTATATAATTACAATTTTGACTCTTTACAAAAGATCTTCATGGCCTTCTAATTATATGAGGTAAAATTGCAAATAAAACTCTAGAAAAACAACTTGTAGACTAGATTTAAAGCTAGATCTAACTACAGAGCTACTCGGCTTGCTAATTAGCTAACAACTCGACTTTAGCTATTTAGGTTTTAGGATTAGGGAATTGGTTCCCTCCTAGTCCTAGTCTAAGTTTCCATCATGATTGTTGAAGAAGTTTTCTCCATCGACTTCGCTAGAGTTCCGCCTATTGTAGTAGTTGACTCCTTCAGCTTCGACTCATGTCATATTCTCCTCCGGTGACTAACAATCTAAGCAAGGGGTTCAAGAGGTAACGGGAGAGTACGAGCGTATTAATTGGCTACTAAAGCTTTTAATGATGGGTTATGTGTTTTGTTCAAGGTTTAAAATAGCGTGCTAAATGAAATAGCGTCGGCCTCCTTTAAACGCTATGGACGCTATATCGTGCTAATTTCGTGCTATATTTCAAATAGCGTTTTGAAAAAATATTAAATATATTCTAAAAATAAAGGATTTCGCTAAAAAGGTTAGATATTTAGTCCAAAAAATGACTGAATCATACATACATAACCACATACAACAAATAGATCTCTAATTTTTCAGAAGGCTAACATCAATATTCCACAAGGCAACAACATAATATAAATTATTTATTAAGAATCATCAACATTAGAGATATTAAGTTCTAATCTTGAAAAAGAATCAACATATTGTAGTTCATCACCACGAAAAAGTGAAAGCAACTTAGATTGAAAAAATAGCGCGCTAACGCTATGAAATTTTAGCACGATATATCATGCTATTTCACAAATAGCGCCATAGCGAGAAAAATTACTAAAATTTAGCGTAGACCCTTCAAATATGCTATTGCGTGGTATTAGCGGAGAAATAGCGCGCTATTTTAAACCTTG
Organism: Lolium rigidum; assembly: GCF_022539505.1. Lineage (NCBI taxonomy): Eukaryota > Viridiplantae > Streptophyta > Magnoliopsida > Poales > Poaceae > Lolium > Lolium rigidum. The sequence goes on from NC_061509.1 coordinate 42,939,363, forward strand.
GTTTTGTTCAAGTCATTACACTAAAATGTGTCGTTCTTTGCTAAAACAAATCCATGTTGTGATTCTGTGCAAAAAAGTTACCGACATGTGGTGCTATGTGCTATTTGCAACTAAACAAGGAGCGGTGGTGACAAAGAAGTTAGGGTAATTACGACTATGCCACTAGTTCTCATATAAATGCACACCATGCCACTACAATTCGCTGAATTGGATGTATGCCACTTCGGCTACATTGTTGCTTCTATACCCCTGGGTGCACTTGACGTCGTCTATCATTCGATGTAACAAATTAACCGTATGTTCGACTCATTCTTTTACATGTGGGTCCCACCTAGCTTACTCATTGTGACTGTTATCCTTCCAAGGCGGGCCACACAAGGTCAATAGAAAAGGCCGCAGGTCCTACGTTTAGGCCACAGTTTTGTTCAACTTCCTATTTTTGTCCTAGTTTGTAAGTCACAATTTTTAAATATCTTGGCGCAAGGTACTAGCTGATTGGGTCTCATTTTCTCTCTCTCATTGGTGCATGCAACCCCTTTCTCTCTCTCATTGGTGCATGCATTCTCTTTCTCTCCCTCATTGGTGCATGCAACCCCTTTCTCTCCCTCATTAAATAAAATTATGCCTTAGAGGTGGGGGTTATGGGACACATAGTTTTTCGGAATATGACTTACACTCTAGGACGGGGGGATTAACTCTCGAGAACAGGGCTCGGGTCCTAGGCCAGGGCTATTCTCTCCTTAAAAAAATACTCCTTTAGATCCATAATAAGTGTTGGAACTTAGCTTAGTACTAAATTTCTGACACTTAGTATTATGGATCGGAGGGAGTAGAGGTTATCTCTTAGTTCCTGTTTTGTATTAAAGTCTAATCACCCCATGTTTTTAATCAGAGGCAGGCAAAATCTTCCGGAGATAATAACATAGTACAATAGTAAATGTTATTTCGTCGTATTAAAGAGTTGTATTGTCATCTCAATGTGAAGTAGAGGGATTTGAAAAGACAGTTTCCTAACGACTGTACAACAAGATGCTAGAGCGTCCACGTCTGTCTGGAAAGAGAAAGTCACTGTAGGGATATGGCACAAAATTAAGAACCAAGGGCGTTTCATGTGTGCATTTGGTAATCAAGCTACTTTCGCGACTCTCCCTTCTCGTTCCGGCTCATTACAGCACACGTCTGGATCACAAGCCGTCATAGGACAGCCACGGAAACGACATGAAACCAACAAGACAAGGTTGCAGCAAGGAGACGTGCTAATGCGAGGTCGGGAAAGGCTTCATCTTGGATTCGACGCGACTTGGCGTTCAGTAGTAGATGTTAATGGCTACCCGTCTTGACAGCTACGAACAAACCAAGTCGTAGACGGGAGCCTAATCGAAGTTCATTCATGGTAGTTTCGCTTCACTCTTGAACCACTTTCAAGTAGTACAACCGATATAACTGCTGCTCCAATGTGAAGTACGACTACAATTGTAAACCTTCGGTCTCCAGCTTCGCTTGAGGACAGGGGGGAGCAACAGGGTGTACGGGTGGGGCGCTAATTTTCGGAGTTTGCCAACACGACACCGCTAATTTCAGGAGTTTGCCAAAACATATCGCTCAATTCTATCTTTATCATGTATCATTATAATTTTGTGGTGCCAAAACACATCACATGGCCAAAAACAGAAAATTTTGCACATTGTTTTCAAAACCGGTCACAACATGGATATCTCATACAAAAGTGCTAAACTTCCCATTTTAGGCCGTGCGGTGTATTCTGGCAAATGTGCCACATAATTGTAATGGTACTTGGCAAAGATAAAATCGAACGGTATGTTTCAGCAAACGCCAGAAAATAACGGTGTCCTGTAGCAATTTTTTCCGGTCAAATTGGCCTGTTAGCCCATATAGTAAGGGCATCTCCAACGGGCGACCCAAACAGACGCCGAGCGACCGTTTGCATCCGCGGGGCCGAAAACGCGCCAGGCACAAGCTCCAGCGGGGCGCATAGTGAACGAGCTGTTCGCAGCGACGCAAACCTGACCCAAATATGCACCTCGGATGCGTGTCTGCGGACGTAGCGTGGACGCAAAGTGTCCGCTCGCGTCTGGTGGACGTTTCGTCGGGCCCGCCTGGCAGTGACCCAGGCTCGATGCGTCTTCTTAGCCGCGCCAATACTGGTGCCGAGGCGTCGCTTCGGCAGTTTGCGACTGCGTAATGGCGATGCCTCGCATGGCGGACGACCGTTGCCTATCTTTGCGCACGAACTATAGCTATGGCACGCGTGCCGCGGTCGTCGCCTGCCTCCGGCCTATATAAACAGGGGCGCGCGCATCTCATCTCCTCCCATACTAAACCCTAGCCGCCGCACATCCTCCACCGTAGCGCCGCTGCCGCTCAACCTCCACCTTTGCCACCATGAGCAGCGTCGACCACGGCCAGGCTGTCGCGCCTCCACCTCCACCTCGACCTCCGACTCTACCTCCCCCGGCCTCGAGCTCTGACGAGGAGTTCGACGACGACGACGACAACACCGACGACCTCCTCGACCCAGTCAGGGAGGCTGACGCGGAGAAGGAAGTAGAGGAGGAGCGGGCGGCCCACACGGTGTTCGACGCCGAGATGGAATGCGGTAGGGTGGTGGCCGCCACAGAGGACGACGACTCCGACATCTCATGGTCTTCTGGTGACTCTGATGCACCTACCCCGGAGGAGAAGGCGGCGGAGCAGAGGGCGTTAGTCAACTACTTCGAGACGCTCAAGAAGGCCAAGGATGCAATAAACGAGAGCTGCGGCGGTGCCTGCTAGAGGACGCGGCTGCGCACCGAGCTCTAGCGGCCGGACGCCAGGCGGCGGAGGAGCAGACGAGGGAGAGACACAACAAGGTGGCCGGGCCATCGGGCAGCAAGTAGTCCAGGCTTCTACCAAATGTAGTTTGTATAGTTTATAGTACATTATGCTTTTTAAATATTTTGCAAAATAAAAAAATAGGTTGCCCCGCTGGAAGCACAACCAGACGCACGGTTAAAATATGTCCGTGGGGCAACGCAAACGGACGCGTGCGACCACTTCTGGACGTCCAATATGAGTCGCCCCGTTGGAGCCTAACTATATTGTGTGACAAAACAGCGCATTAGGGCTAGCCCATGTAATGAAAAATCCATCCAGACGTTGTGTCTTCCTCATCCGCGGAACTGTCACTAGTAGAAATCGGGGCTTTAGCACCGGTTCGAAATGGTCATATACACCGGATGGCCAACCGGTGCAACGCATCCGTTGCTAAAGGCCCCCCTTTAGCACCGGTTCAGTTGCGAACCGATGCTAAAGGGGCACCACGTGGCGGCTGCTAAGCGCCCGAGCGAGAGGGCCTTTAGCACCGGTTCGTAATACGAACAGGTGCTAAAGGGTCTGCCGCGGTAGGAAAACACCCCAAAACGATGCCGCGGTAGAACCTCGTTACCGTAAAAGTTTTTTGAATTATTTTCCACTCCCTCTTTTTTCTCTTTTTTTCTTCAGAATTTATAATATTTTAGTTATTTTACAAGTTTAGTCTCTAACTACACTTATCTCTAGTCAAATTACTTTCCTTCCCGTCCTGCATCCAAGTGCTTCACGCGCATGTATGTGATACTAGTATCATATCAATTCTATTAACATATTGGTCGATGTCATCTTACTTTATCGTTTGAATTTTAAATAATTCTTTTAATAAACAAAAGTAATGATGTAATAATAATCTTGAATAAATAAATAAACATTAACTTTATAATTTGTATTATTTTTAATTTTTTAATTTTTTAAATATTTTTTTGCCAAACCTAAAACCTGAAAATTTGAAAATCTTATAATTTGCTAAAAGTAATAGTAATCTTTATGCAGGATGCAATTATTAATTTTAATTTAAAAAAATAAAAAATTATATAAAATCCTAAATTTCTAGCAAAAAACTAAAATCTTTCTGCTTTCATATTTTAATTTAGAATTTTGAGAATCTAAAAATTGGCTAACCGGGTAAATCATGATTATTTTGATATATTATACGCTTTTTCCGACATTCAAAAGTTAATGCATTTTACCTTTTTCTAAACTTTTTATGCAAAAAAATTGATAGTAATTTTTTTAATTTACCAAATAGTAGATTGCGTAACATACAGGAATCTCAAAAGATTTTAGTTTTTAAATTTTCTATTATTTTATTTTCTATTTTACAGAATTAAAAAAAGGTTCGCTAAGGGTTCGCTGCTGACGCCAACCCTTTAGCACCGGTTCGTCCCGCATGAATCGGTACTAAAACTCTAGCCTCTTGAACAGATGCTAATGCACCCTTTAGCACCGATTCGTAACCGGTCGGTGGTAATGCTCTTTAGAGGAAAAACCAAAGCCTCTTTTTTTACTAGTGTGTCTATTCCCCATCGAGACCCGATCGATCTCGGCACCTCGATCACCACCTAGTAGACACACGGGCGGCCCTGACTGCTGACCCGATCTACCTCTCCACGAAAAGAACCAAAGGGGGGCGATGACAGATGGCGGCCATCAGTAGCCTAAGGGCATTTCCAACGGGGCGACGCAAACGGACGTTTTTCGTCCGTTTGCGTCTGCGCGGACAAAAAGTGCGCTCCAGCGGCTAGACGCAAAACGTCCACAACGTCCATCCTGACGCAAACGTGGACCAAATATGCTTCAGGAATGCGTCTGTGCGGACGCGTCCGCGCGTCCGTTTGTGTCCGGTTGGGCTGCATGCAGCCCTCTCTCTCTTCCTTTAATCACGCATGCGCTCATTCCTAGCCACACAAAAAGAATATTTCCCTCTCTCCTCTCTAATCACGCATGCGGTCAAATAAATACGTCTCTGCCGCTGGAGAAAGGGCAGACGCATGCGGACATGCGGACGTTTTTTTTGTGTCCGTGGTCGACGCAAACGGATATAAATATGCGTCGTCCCGCTGGAGATGCCCTAACGCGCGGCCGGCAGCAAGGTCAGCAGGTGCGCACGACATCACGGTTTTTTTGCTATCTGCAAATCGAACAGAGCACAGAGTTGTAGGTCAGGTTGAGACACTTGCTGATAAATTAAGAAGCACTCTCTCAGGGCAAGGCGACGAGGAGTTTTTCCGTTTTCAACTTCCATTGTGTCTGCGTCAGGTGCTAGCTCCATGTCTCTTGTTCTTCTCTAGTTGTGTAGTTTTTATTTTAGAATTGTGATATTTGTTCATAAGTAATCAATGGATACAGAAATCGATTAAATGTCATAGTAAGAGAATTGATTAATTAGTTTGTATTTATTGCACTGAAGAACTGTTGAAACATGAAGAGGACTAGAGGAGCAGTGACATTGCATCTCTTTATGTAATTGCGGTATGTAATATTTTTATATGCAAAGATTTCATGAATCAACTTCTGCTGTTGTGCTTCCTAGTAAATTTGTACATGTATACATTGTAATGCTATATTCGTAGTATTGAAGATAAAAAAAATCTATTTGCCCCACCCTAGCGTAAAATCCTGGATTTGCCACTGCTTGAGGACAACCTTTGATCTTATGTATACGTACTTCTGAAGTTCTAATTCACAAGGAAGTGACATCTTGGACGTTTCTTAAATAAAATTTTATATTGTTTTCACTACCAGGTTTTTTTAATGTTTAAATTCAAGAACAAGAAATTTGAAATATTCACATATATATTTGATGACAAGTATTTTTCAGAATATTATAATATTTTTGGTCATTATACATATGGTACAATAGTAAACAGTGGCCAGAGTTATATATGTATATATATTCAAGGCAATGTCCGAAACATTACTTTTTTTGTAACCCGGAGTAAGTACCCTCATACTTCCTTTGTTTGGTTTTATAAGACATTTAAGATCTTGTAAAAGTTCTCTCGTTTTTGTGTGTATCAGTTTATTTTTAGTGCATAGATTTACTCCTCTTAATTTGTATCTAGTCTAGTTTAAATATGTCTAAAACATCTTACATTACTCCACGGAGGGAGTATTTGGCATTCGGCAAAGAGGGAAACAGTCAGCAAAGAAATGGGTTTCTTCACAATTGTTCTTCTCGCATCTCTCTGTTTTCTACTCTGTACACATACTACGTTTTGCCATCCGACGATCGTCCGACATAGCTCATGGGCCTTTGATTAAAAGGCTGCATCATTGTTGCAGTCCAACAGGTTGTGGTGCCGGACAAAAGCAAGACACGAAGCTATTCCATTCTGTTTCAGTTAGCGGGCTATGTTGACTGCCATCTCAGACGGTTCAGGCAGAATGACCGTCAGATGGTCCATGGGGCAAGTCACGGCAAAGTCCACAAAGTGCTATCTCCGGCCGCGGGAGACGTGCATCTAAAGATTAAATTTTGCATTGAATCACCATCATTGGGCAGACATACACCATGACCAAATGGACGCACTCTGTGTGTGTGTGTGTGTCGCAGTCGAACTACTTGCTAGCCAACAAGGTGGTTGCTCTAGCTAGGCTGCTGCTATCACCATGGTGTCATGGGGTGGCGACTAGAGTGACTTCCCCTCCATTGATGAGGTACTATATGGTAGGGTTATATTTTTTTCGAAAGGTGATGTTTTGATTGGGATGTTATTTCATTTAATTTGGGCTACCACCTTGAATTTTGTGGACACAACGGTGGTAACCACATGTTATGTTACAACCGATGGAACGTCTTGAGAGGGAAGTTCATTTTGAATGCACAACAAAGGTCAAAGTCTCTTAGCTATTGACGAGTCTCTAGAGTTTATTGAAGTCATATACTTAGTACTAGACTGCTAGAGTTTTTTTCTTTCAAAATTGAAAGTTTCTGTGTACGAAAGGGGTAACTGTGGTTATCCGTCCAAACTGATGAAAAATGTTAGACAATATATTTCAACACATGGTATTGTCGGACACCATATACACAACTCTATCAAAATACTTCACATTTATATGACTCTTGCATAATATTTTGTCCATGCCATGCATGATTCATAAGAGAAGCATCCGGGTGTAATCCTCGAGAACGGGGAGCCTCTGCTCATCATCATAGCTGTACATGACACTGACCATCCTCGCGAAGTTGAGCAATGCTCCGAGGAAGCTACAAGACAATGATGACCTTGTCCTCAAGAGACACTCCCGGTTGAGCTCCTCCCACTCACCTGCAATCATCTGGAGGATGTGCTCCTCCGTATTAGCATTAGGGTTCTCTCTCATGTAGAACTCCCTATACGACCCATCTAGCCCTTTTTGCGCTTCGTCCTGCATGAGTCAAAAAGTTTTTGTTGGCTCATGGTAAGATCAAAATTTGTTTGAAGGCTACATAAGTGCAGGCCTAACAAGATATTAATTAAATCGCTTCCTAGGAAAATCTCCGTGTGTCAACGTTCGCACCTTTGCACTGCCCATATCATCCCAAAGCCTCATGATCTTTGCAGGGCAGGAGATGACACGATGGATGTGGTCACTGTCCTTTGTTAAATCATGACCTAGCATGAAGAATAGATGCAAAAATACAAGCGGTGCTCCAGAGGTGATAATGCCATTTCTTAGGTAATCCTCTGATGTAGGGACCTGATTAGAAGCCAACCATTTTTTCTCAACCATGAATCCTTCAAACAAAGTTGCCCACTGCATAAAAATAAAAATATCAGCAAGAATGTGAACCTTTTCTGCTCTTAATTAGTCGTGTAAGTTTATTTTTTAATTGCACTTAACTATTTCACAAATTGTATAGTGGTTAGAAATATTAATATACGGTGGTAATCCTACAATTAATTTAACTATCTGTCCAGTAAAATTAACATGAATAAATGCAGAATCATTTCAGAAGGCATACAGCTTTTTTGAGATGACTGATAGGGTTCCGTCCATGCTCTTTTGTGGCCATATTAGCAATATCATTTGTGGCAGTGTAAAGATTTTTGTAACATGATATCATGTAGTTCGGTAGTGAACCAGCAGCCGCAAGATCCCACCTGTAAAAATGAATTATATTACATATGAAGTTTTATCACACCAACATCTATGCACATCAGATAGGTGAGACAAAGGTTAGAAAATATTTGACTGCATGCTTTGTAAGACAGTAGTATCATGTATCCTACAGTGTGTGAACTCTATTTATCTAGCGGAGATCCTTTCTCACATTTTGATTGAATCATTCAAGAGGGAGAGCTCCTCTTGTGTCGCAACAAGATCAAAGATATCATCCACAATGTAGACACATGAGATGATCTTTGTGATCTCGATCCGATATCTAGAGAAGGATGACCCTTGGAGGACAGTCATGGGCCACATGTACCATTTCATAATCTGGTCCCTTGCAGCCGGTATTTCTTGGGCCACTCCTAAATCCATCCACCATCTGTGTAAAAATGAATTTATCATATTAAAATCAATCATAGGCATATATGAGGAATCTATTAGGCTATTGATTAATATTTATTTTGTTCTTGCTATTTTATCATTTCACGTAGGGTTGTCTTAGCAGAACTATTTTGGTATAATGAGATTATGAGAGTGTTCAATTATGTGTGTACCTCTTAACCTCTTGCAATTCCATCTGATGAAATAACTTGTTAAGCTTGAACTCTTCAAGTGCTAACTTCTCGATTGCCGTGTTCGTAGTGGGCAAGCTCTGGAGGTAGCTCATGTGGTGCCTGGCTTTGTACTGCATCAGACTCACATGGTAGGGATGGTCCAGTGACTTCCTCACATATCTTGCAAGATTTGGCTCCAAGTGCTTGATTGCAGATCTAAGGTGCTTGCCTGAGAACTCCTTTGCCTTGTAGAGTGAAGATTCTCCCATGTTGAGTTGTGACATGTCGTGCAAACTCATGTTTTTAACGGTGCGAGTTCTTCCCAATTTTTGCAGGCTATTCATCGAACTACTTACTGGATAAATATGTGGTCCCATCTACTCCCCGAGGACCAGCGGGCACATATGGATTCTGGGTGCACTCGCTTGATGGCGGTCGTTCGGGCTATCTTCAACCAGGGTGGTTGGCGGCATATTAATAGATTACAAGATGCTTAGATCGTCTTTATCCTCTTTTTTTAGATGGTTGATTCATGTCGCAACTTTAGCCGATCCATGATCCTATGTTCGTTTTGTATTCACAACTATTTACTTTTTTTTGGATGATGCAATAAAAGGCTGTGTGCATCCTTTGGATGCAGAGGCCGGGGAGTTCCCCCATTTCTAAAAAAAATCAACCCTCTGATGTCTTTGCTGTGAGCATGCTTGAAATCACCATTATAGTTTGTGAACTTTCGAAGAACCTTATCTGCAGGGTCGAGGATAATGGTTTATAGGCAGGTAATATAGAATGAAAAAAAGTCGTTTTAGAAAGGTGCATTAGGGAGAGAGAAAATTTTAAATGGGTTTTCTACTCTACTTTTGGTGTACTGCCCGCACTATGGCTTCAGAATATAATAAAAAGTGCTCGAGCTTCCCAAACTTCTTTCTTGTCTCACTCAACACGCTGAACTTATATTTTACTGACCTGCCGAAACATGATATCCTGCTTCTCTCATCAGCCTCAGAGAAAGGGTAGTGTCAAGCAGATCATCGCTATCGATGTGATCCACACACGAGCCCACAATAATTTTGATCTCATCATGGAAATAATGGTCAAGGCAGAGGCGTCTGAGGTGATCAACAGTGGTCATCATCCCACGACTACTCTTCGGGTGTTGATGCAAAAGCGCTTGTACACTGGTTAGACCCTCCTGGTGTTGCATGAAAAAAGTAGTTTTGTTAGAGAATTCGGAATTTAGAGGCATGTGATATATTTATATCATAAAATATGTCCATTTATGAATATATGATGTCCCGAAAAACATGCATTCAAATTTCTCTAACTCTGTTTGTTTGTAAATATAAGGTGTATTTGTTTTTGAGAAAAAAACAAGAATTTAAGTGTATTTTGTTACACCACTTGTCTGAACAATTTATTTTTTAGATTCGGTGTCATTTTCTTATCTCATGCAAACTCCTCTATTTTCTCAGCTTAATTAGCCATGGTAATTCCACCCGAACCAGGTGCAATTTTTCCTCCAGACTTGTGATTTTAATTTTTATGCCAAAAATTATACACCACATATCTAGAAATGGCGGGAGTATGAAATAATCAGATTGTAGAGTGATAATACTATCCCTCAATGGATTTGTAATTTTTTTATGATAAATTTCTTTTTTTTTTGTTAACGTCCAATACAACACATAGAAGGTTGTGGGCATGTGACCATGTCCAAAACTTCACATCCTAATGAATGGATGCCATTCTGTTTCTTTTACTAGTAGATGTCATTCTAAGATGTTCCAACGACCAACACAGAATATAGTGTGTAAAGTTATGTATAAGAGGCAACTTTTTTTTGAAAGTTATAAGAGGCAACTTAGGTATCAGTAAACCTAGGTTTAAAGTCTTAGCCTCGGCATTAAGGCTGAGTGGCTCCTGCGACTTTCCAAAACCTTCATGGCCAGGCTTGCACTGCCGGAAAATGTATATATACTGTAGAAATGCCTGTGCAGAGTGTATAATTAAGGGTACTCGGCACAGAGCCGCTTTGCCGAGCGTATATGTGGTGTGTAGAAATGCCTGTGCTGAGTGTATAATTAAGGGTACTCGGCACAGAGCCGCTTTGCCGAGTGTCGAGAAGAAGTACATGGCAAAGATAATTGTACCCTACGTGTACTTGCACTCGGCAGAGAAGAATAAGACGACAAAACGTGACTAGTGCACTCGGTACAATAAAAACATGGCACATTGCATCTTTGCCGAGTGCCTGAGCAATACACATGGCAAAGCCAAATTCCATGTGGATACCTTCGCACGCCCATAACAGCGGGACTGACGGCGTCTAGCTTTGCCGTGTGCTACATGCCGATACTCGGTAAAGATCGAAGTGTTTGCCGTCTGTTTTGTACGGGCACTAGGCAAAGAAAAGTTTTGGTGCCACCAAATTTCTTGAAAAGGCTGGATTTCTTCGCGCCAAATCTTTGCTAAGTGCCTTCTAGAAAGCACATAAAGGAAAACAACTCTTTGCCCAATGTCCGCTGCAAGGCACACGGTCAAACTAGAGTTGTGTGTCCGGCGGATCTCCCGTGATCCGGTCGTCTTTCGTGTTCGATTATGTGGTTTTAGGTCAGTCTCTTCCGATCTACGATTATCATCATTAACGATGGTTGCTGCTCTGGTGCGCTGGTCCTTTGGGACCTTAGCACGACGACTTTTCATCTGTCTACTACAACAAGCTCTACTACGACAAGTTTTGCCTGGCTCCGGTGATGGAGGGGTGAGGACGGCGGCGCGCCTTTGGCTCGTGCTAGGGTCTGTAATCGTCGCTAGGTGGTCCAATGATCTATTTGTAATTTTTATTACTTTTAGATATATTTATACTACTGTTGATGATTATTAATAGATCGGTGGAATTTTCACAAAAAAAAACTAGTTCTTTTCATAGTGTCATCTCTTGACACTAGGCAAAGAAAAATTCGTTTTCGCATGCAGAAGCAAGCGCGGGAGAACAACGATTTTGAAACGCCCGAAACCAAAAAGAACTAAACATAAGATGACACGTTGTCGAGCTAAAAAATATTTCCCAAAAAATCTGGAGCAAGGAAAAGCTGATGCTCACTTCAAATCTGGATCGATTCCAGTGGAATCGGTGGGAGATGGTCGGAAATCCCAAGGATTCCTAGAGGGGTAGCGCACGAAGTGGGTGTGTGAAACATATTGTGTAGGTGTTCTTCTATCGTTTTGCACAGGTTTGGCTCAACCGTAGTTTGCTCCCTTGTACTTGCTTCACAAAATAACCCATTTTGGCACTAGGAAAATAGAAAACGGGTTTTCCGTGGTCACGATAGTAAAACCTAGCACACAACGTTGCTTCTCGTCCTAGCACACACACATGCTCAATATGGCCTCGTTCCGTCAAACTATGGATTCCCGTTGGTCGTAACTATACCTGGGCATGTGTCGGGCCGGGCCGGGCCTCGGGCCGGCCCGAGGTAAGCCCGACGCAAAAAATCCGGCCCAAGCCCAGCCCGGCCCGACCAAATACCCACCAAGCCCATCGGGCTGTCGGGCCGTGGGCCGGGCCGTAGTGTTAAACTGTGTTTTCGGGCTACCCAGGCCCGGCCCGGTCCGGTAGTCGGGCCAACATTTCTCGGCCCAAGCCCGAGTTTTTCAGGCCGGGCTTCGGGCTGGGCTGCCCATGGCCAGGTCTGGTCGTAACCTAGAACGTTGACATAAAAGTCATAGAACTCAGTAGGTGGTAGCTCATTTCGTGAATGTTTTTGTAGAATAATCATCGTATTCGAAGGTTGAATTTTTTTCCAAGCAGAAGGTCTCATGTTTTCCTGATTTTTTTTTTAAATTAGTTGTGCTTGAAATGGGACCCATGGGAGGCGCCATTTCGCCGTAGCGATGGCGGCAAGGCACCAATTTAGAAACACGTGAAACCAAAAAACGAACTGCACATAAAATGACACCTTGCGGAGCTAAAAAAATGATTTTTTTTCTAAAAAATCTGGAGCAAAAAAAAGTTGTCTCTTAGTTTAAATCTGGCCCAATTCCAGTGAAATCGGTAGAGCAGAAAATCCTATGGATTCTTGGAGAGTTAGCACGCGAAGGGGGTCTGTGTAACGTGTTGCGTAGGTGTTTTTCTATCATTGTGCACGAATTTGGCTCAACCGTAGTTTGCGTCTCTTGTACCTGCTTCACAAAAAAATGCCGTTTTCAGCACTCGGAATTGTGTAGGTTTCGTCTGATGTAATTTCTTAACCTAAGTCATGGTGGAACATTAATTACAAAAGATGAAGCAAAAGAAGAGAAACCTAAAAATTCTGATGTAACTTTTAGCTTAGTATGGATATTTATCATTTGTTCTTTTTTGATTCGTCCCATACAAAAATTTGTATTTAGTTTGGTTAATCAATAAAGTTGGATAGTTTGGTTAAGAAACTCTGACATGGTAGAAATCCCAGTGAGAGAGAGAGGCAGAAAGAGAGGGAAAGGTAGACAGAGAAGATTAAACAAGAAGCATGCATTGTATGTGACAAATTTATGTTAATTGTTGCATACGAGAGATAAGTATATACCTGGAAGTCAAAATTGTTGGACAGCGCATGGGGCACGGGCCTTGTGCCGCGGCACATCGCCGGCGAAGGACAGAAAACACCATTGGGACGGCATCCTCTCCTGCCACCATTTCTGGTCACGGGCGAAACTAGATGGAGCTGTAGCTGGACAGGGAAGGAGAAGGAGATATGCGAAGCAGCCATCAGTTCCTTGGTGCTAGCTACAGCTAGGTGTTACAGGCTAATTAACCAGGCTAAGCAGCCTGTGTAGTGATGAAGAAGGAGCTACTACGAGCTCTTAGGATGGATCATATGTGGATTTATAGGGAGAGGAGAGCTCACGGCAAGCATCGACTGTGTAAGCGAGCGAGTAGTGATGTGTGAACTGGGAAACCGCCGCACAACGCCGGCCGCGCAGTTGAGCCAGATGACCACGTGGTAAGTTCAAAACCAGTATAGTGACTTCTTCCTCCGATAAATGCCGTCATCGCATCTAGTCGATACAAAACCACGTAAACGTTCTTCCTTTGCTCCCCTTCAACTGTAATTAAGATTGCGTCACGTATGCGAAAAAGATGATGTGAAAATCAATTAGAACGGAAAAAAGGAGAGCCATCGTATCTCAATCAAAAAAGGAGGCATATCTCAGATCCAACACAAGTTATACTTCTAGTCTGCAGAACGTATTCTTCACTAAGGTATAATAAACCATTAAGAGAATTGTATCCATACAAATCCATAGGATACACCAAGTGAGACTACCTACCGTAAAGAGTTTATCCATCCCAGCTATTCTTTTTCGATAAAGCTTTATACATGGATCCTAACGAAAAAATATACACCGTTCTTGGTAAGTTCCCAGCGAAGTTTATCAGATCCTTGTAACAACTGGACTGAAGTTAATCGTTATAGTAGCTCATTCCAAGAAGCTAACCGGGGCTCAATAAGATTCCGTCTAAACGTCATAGATGGTGGAGATGTTTCCATCATGTTCTGTAAGGTATCACCTTTATGACGTACAATATTATATAAGGCTGGATATTGTTCTCGAAGAATGGTTACTCCTAACCATTTATCTTTCCAAAACTTTATCTCGGACCTTATCCCAACTATCTGCACACTAAGATGCACATAACCATACACCTCCCTAAAGAAGTCACTATTTCACCCTCAGAAAAACATAGGCTAATTAACGCACAATATGTATAGAAAAAGTTCAGCAAGGTCTGAAAACAGAAGATTAATAAATGGCTACTGTCGAGGCATATCTATCTGAAGTCTAGACAGCACAACACATGCCATATGCGTACGCCGGCCAACGATGTCAGGCTAGACATGACGCATGCACATGGTCCAGCTAATCAAACTAGGTACCGATACGATACATACCAGTACACACATATCTATTGCCTATGTAAGCTTGCTAAAACGGGATATTCACTTTGGCTCATAGGAGCATTTGGAAATAGAGGAAGTAAAATGTAATTGCGCCAGATAGGAGCTAAAACATGTTATATTAGGAAATAGAGGAAGTAAAATTTAATTGCGCCAGATAGTTTGCTATACAATTCTCTAGATTTTCATGTTCTTCTATTATTCTTTTGTTTCTTAGGTATTGTGCACGGGAGACCTGACCAGACTTAACGTATGCCACATGCAATTGTTGAACCATACCCATAAGTTGTTTGTAATTTGTATTACACTAAATTAGTATCATTAGATTCATCTTAACATGTATTTTCATAGTATACTATTTTTTATGTCACATGTGTTGCTATTTTTTAAAAGATAGTCAAATTTTAAAAGATTTGACTTGAAACAAAGGCAAACATACACTTATTCGTTGACGGATGGAGTACCTATGTACCAAAAAAAATACTCCTTAATTATGTAATCATTACAAAGAAATATTTTCAATATTCTCTGCCACCTCCATGCGCTCGTTTATGAACACCTACAAAGTAGAAAAAAGGACTATACAGTTTAACAGTGAATGTATTTCCAATAGTTTGAGCTACGTACATGCAGATCATATAAGTAGATTTGACTCACCAAATACCATAATTTTAAATCACTCTGTCCAAAAAATAACATATATTGGATCACTGGAATTAAATATTTGACATATATTTAGTACAATTGCATGTGGGTTATTTTACGGCAAAATGGATATCACATTTGACTCAGATTGAAAGAAGCGTTGTGATTTATGACGAACCAAAATGTTGCTCTTCCAAACAATAACATTTACGTTTAATGGAGTAGAAACTATTACATTTAATGCTTGAACTCAGACACCTAAAAGTGTCGTACATTTCTGAACAAAGCGAGCTACAATATTCAATTTTTCTTTGTAATTATATCACCATGTTGTTATTTCTTAAAATATGTTGTGAAATATCACAACATATGTTCTGACAAAAAGAGCGTGAATGAACATAAAGTTAATATTATTTTTTATTAACTCAAGAACAGTAAAGCATGCACAACAAATTTGTGAGGTGTGAGAAATATGAAAATATTCAACATGGATCAGGTTTGCTACACTAAATAGTGGATCACATGTGTGGCAATAATATATGTTTCATATATTCTAAATATAAATCAAATTATAGCCCTTTTAGTCTACTTTTGGATGGGATTATTTTTCTCTACTAAATGTAAATGTATACCATATACAATTTAATAAAAAATGAATCATGCAGAAAATGGCCACAAAGTCCCATGATAAAAGATTATGAAGTTTATGCTAGTCTGAACTAAAACTAAAATAAAAATTATGAAATAGCGAAGGTATTACAGGATAGACTCTTCCAAGAAATGCTCTCAACGGTGGGGAGAATCCCCGTCTTTCCTAAAAAAAGCTCTCACAACCAACGGTGCGTCGTCTCTCTGCCAAAGACAATGTCTAGGCCGTCAGTCTAGCCTCGATTGATTGGACCAGATAGAATTGGGTAACACTTCGGTTGGCACATTTATCGTGTACTAGAATCACTTTCCTACTGTGCACGCGGCCTGGTTTGATGTGTGATGACAATGATTTGGTCAAGGTCGTCACAAGGTGGAGTGCTTGAGCTTGTTTCTCGTTGTGTACATTTTCCCCGATAGTAATTTTACAATTCTACTTTTAGAAGAAAAAAAATGTAATTTTGTAGTTATGTTATAGTTGTTAGGTTTTCTTATCATATTTATGGTTTAGTCTTGTCAATGACCTAGACCACTTCTTGTATCCTGCATGTAGTACACATTACCGTCTGTTGGCATCATCTGTTTAGGCCTTTTCCAATACTTGTCTATAATATTTTTGAGGAATCAATACTTGTCTATTAATAAAGTACTATGGGCAAATTGTTGAGTTTGCACCGTAGTTAATAAAAAATAGAGCAAAGGTGTTGTATCTTAGTAGCTTACATATAGTCCTTTGCACATTATCATATTACTCCCAATCTCATACAACCATTAGCCTAAGATTATTAAATGCAATCTTGCTATATACATCGATAAGAAGACAGTAGATTGGCGTGGTCTTCTCTTATAATAGACCACTATGTAGATTGAAAGATAATGTTTTTGTTGCCAAGTCTATGAAAGATGAGACTTGCGGCAACAATATTATTACTATGGAATTCATCGGCAACCGTAGTTATATTGAACTCTTCTTGCATTTTTTCGAGCGACCGATCCATCAAGTGTAATGGCTATACGTAACATGTATGGTCGCCCGTCGACACGTAGGTGTATGTCGGGAGTGAAGCCCAGGTCTCTGCATCGATCGATGCACACCACCATTTACTGTAATATTCAGAATGAGAAAATAGAGTAACGTTATATACTACGTTTGCAAGATACCATAAACAAAAAACTATTATCTTTAATCTCATGCTAACATTAGCCCAAAATCAATATGTACAAGCTAACTTTGGTAAAACCCTTGTAATGCACACCACTATCTAGGTAGAAAAATAATATTTAATTTATATCTTATGAAAGTTTTGTATGGAACTCCCTGGCTAAGAAAAAATAGCTCAATTGAATTCTTCTTGTCTTTTTAGGAGTGACCGATCCATCAAGTTCAATGACTGTATGTTTTTTTAGAGGAAAGGCAAATTTTTTGCCTTAATTCATTGAATCAGGACAAGGGTTTAGTTTAGAGATGCAGGTTATACTCAACCATGGGAAAGCCTACTCTCCGGACATTGAAAACCCAAAATACTTAGCGCCGGCCAACACCGAAGATCTAGTCTTCTCTAACTCAATGAGTGTATGTATGTATGGTGGTCGGTCGAGTCAGCAGACGAATGCCAAACCGCATATATATGTGATTGGGTGTGTCTGTGTGAAAAGCATCATGTAAATTCATCTAGACATTGACATGTACGCGTGCGGTTTGACTGACAGCAGCTCCACAATCTAGGCAGTGGGTGTCGGTCCAGGGAGCACGAACACATTAACTGGCCTGAGTCGCAGTCACGGACAGACATGCATGAAATAGCTAGTTTCTTGTACACTTGCTAGTCGATTTTTCAGATGATAGCTCATCACGATGTTCGTATGCCAATTGCCAGAAGACTGACCTGGGAGTTGGCACTTTCAACAATTCTGACAAACCTGCCTGTTCCACCTG
The DNA here is from genome assembly GCF_022539505.1 of Lolium rigidum. Lineage (NCBI taxonomy): Eukaryota > Viridiplantae > Streptophyta > Magnoliopsida > Poales > Poaceae > Lolium > Lolium rigidum. Next base: position 42,957,056 of record NC_061509.1, read on the forward strand.
AGCCATGCATGTTGCGGCTACAGCATACAACGTGCATCCGCACAGCCGTCACTCTCGGGTCAAGTCAAGAGTATTATTGCTAATTGCGTACGGGGGTACATCATTGCGTGCTTGAAATTTTGCCCCACCTGAACCAGCCTTTCGATTTGCTCTGTGCTTATAGCGGCTTGACCGACCTCAGCGGACCCATTGCGCAATGGAAAACCAGAACGTAGCTTAGAGGGCTCAGCTGGTTGCCTAACACGTGCAAATTGGAGCCTAGCTAGGTTTATTTCACAGCGTTTTATTGCTCAAAATATAGTATGGCCTCACAGTAGTACGCACACAACCGCATAAATCTGACAAACGAAAAAGTAAAAATGTTGTAAATCACGCATGTAGTGATGTTTGAGGACCAATCCGAAAATCATGGCATGGTCCATGTGGGATAAAAATATCGCACATTGTATCCTCCAATCATTTAGACACCTACATAAATATATCTCGATTATTCGCACTTTGTAGAAACGATCATCAAGGGATCAGACTAGTACAACGGTAGATGACACACATAATAGAAACATTTTTACCATTGAAACTGCTGTTATTTCTACACGTTTGATAAGTAGAATATATTAATACCGTGAAGATACCAATTACACACAGCTGTAACAACTAGTATCCTAATGGCAATACCGATGCACTCGGTTAAAAAAAAAAAAGAAAAATTACAACAAGAAAAGTCATGCTACAGTTACTAGTTCCTTGTAACAGCGGACCAAACACCACCAAAACAGTACAAGAAATCCATCAACTCCAAAAGCAACACCTCAAGAAGGGAACATCACACAATCGCCATCATCGCCAGGTGCTATATATGGGTGATGTTGTGGCTGCCAAATGGATTGACTTCATCATATCGGTGCTCGCGCCTAGCCTGATGTTCCTATGATCATTCCCAAATTCTGGGTATTCGAGGTTCAACGCATTCCACTGGCTAGCATCCGAAGGGTGTCTCATCATCTTGTCTTTTTTTCTTTATCTCCAGCTCATTTCCGTCATTTTCTCGCTTCTTCATCTCCGCGTGCCAGCATATTAACTTTGCTTGCTTAGGGTCCGCGAAATACCGTTGCAGACGAGAAGTGATCGGAAAGTACCACACTACCTTTCGAGGAGCTTTCTTCCCCTTCTTGTATCGCGTGACGCTGCACTCCGGACATATGGTAGTATCCGCGTGCTCACCCTGATAAATGATGCAATCGTTCATTCACATGGTATTTCACGTGCGGTAAATCCAGAGGACACATGATTTTCTTGGCCTCCTTGATACTGGTCGAACACTTGTTCCCCTTGGGAGACGTTCGTGCCAGAATGACATGTTTTCATCGAAGCATGCGTCGGTCATTTTGTTCTTTACTTTCATCTCCATAGCCACGAGCGTCACTTTCAGACGGGTATCCTCGGGCATGCATTCTTCATACAATGGAGTAACCACGTCTATCTCTAGTTGAAGCATGCATCGGTCATTTGGTGCTTTACTTTCAACTCTTGTGTTAATCGTCTTCTTGAGAAGCAGCTCTTGAAGATGAGGGTCCTGCACCCAGTCCATCGATGGTCCATCGTCGTCTGCGCCATCATGATTTCTCAGCATGTCCGAGATCTTCTACATGGTGACTGTGTCCTGCATCTACTTCGTGATCATGTCCGGGAGATTCTTCATCTTCTTGCATGCCCTCACCGTTATTGTCGTGCTGGCCTTCCTTATTTGTTGCTAATTACCCGTAAGTACAGGGGATCACCATAGTACAATTCGATAAGTATTTGAGTGTCGAACCCACAAGGAGCTGAAGGTAAAAAAATTATTCTTTAAAGCCCTATAACCCACTTATATGGCCTTCTATGCAAAGCTAGGATCTATAATGTGTGTGCGTGAAGAGGTTTTTACTATGAAACTATATATATATGTGCTGAAATTAAAATGCAATGAGTAAAAATAATGCAATAAAATTGAAGTGCAATAAAGTAAAATGACATGATGTGAAGTAAGGTGGACTAACTCAAGGGAGTAAGTGTTCTAGCCAATTGTTACTTCATTTGTGTGGTTGTCATAATTAGTGAAGCACAAAGATAGTCCTTTTAGTGTTCCTTCTAGAGAGGATCCATAGATAGGTGTAGCCATAAACATGAGCAATTACACCACTAGTGATTGATTCCAAGGCCAATTAAGAATAAACAAGAGAATTATTAAGACATAAAGTCCAACCACCGATGTAAGATTAAAGGTACCCATAGTTATATCCCCCGTTGATTAACCATGAATTAATACAACATGAATCTATGAATTGGGATTCAGTTTCTGTCAAACTCCGGCTATCCCACATCCTATCAACATGCAACGGTGACAACCTTGTGCATCCCCCAACATATGTGTGCACTCGTATGTTAGCACAACAAGATTATCATAGAAGATAACATTAAACTATGTGCAACCAACAACAAACTATATAACAATTTCCATGAACAAGTCACTACTCAAACATCAACATAGAGATACAACAGATCATGGGAAAACAATATATTGCATCATACATCATGTTTGCGAAGAGATTACAACTTACAAGGGGTAGATGAAGATGGTGCTGCTGCATATGGTGAGGAAGATGACCACACCTGACGGGGTGGAGTCCACCGGAGACTATTCCGGCAGCGTTTCCCCCCTTCGATCTCTGCCAGCGGTGGCCTGCTGACTCTCTATTTATGTGTTTTTATCTCCGCCATTGTAGCCTCAACAAAACCCTTGGGGATCATATATATATAGGGTTTTTTTAGGTCAAAACAAGTCGGTTGGCGTTGGATTGAAGCGAATCGGATGGACGACGGTGAAACGACACCAGGTGGCGCACCCAGAGGGGGAGGGCGTGCCACCTGCCATATTTTCCACCTCTTTGACCTCCTGGTGTCCCACTTTAGCTTATTTTGTTCGTCTCAAAAATTCCAAAGCATGGCCCCTGACCTTGCCCTTTTTCGAGTCCCGTAGCTCCTGGAAAGTCAAAAACACTAAAAAGAGATATTTTCTGCCAAACAAAATTAGAACCGGAGGAGAGGGGATTGTTCAGAAAATCCCTGAAATAATATAAAACATGAAAATAACATTATATAACATGCAAATATGTGGTAATATGTGGCAATGAAGTGCAAAGTTCATGTCTGCATTTTACATGCATCACTTGTCCCCCATGGACAACATCATGATCATCTGATGACGCGTAAAGCACACGCCCGTTGGGAACCCCAAGTGGAAGGTGTGATGCGTACAGCAGCAAGTTTCCCTCAGTAAGAAACCAAGGTTTATCGAACCAGTAGGAGTCAAGAAGCACGTCGAAGGTTGATGGTGGCGGGATGTAGTGCGGCGCAACACCGGGGATTCCGGCGCCAACGTGGAACCCGCACAACACAACCAAAGTACTTTGCCCCAACGAAACAGTGAGGTTGTCAATCTCACCGGCTTGCTTGTAACAAAGGATTAGATGTATAGTGTGGATGATGATTGTTTGCGAGAAAACAGGTAGAACAAGTATTGCAGTAGATTGTATTCGATGTAAAAGAATGGACCGGGGTCCACAGTTCACTAGAGGTGTCTCTCCCATAAGATAAATAGCATGTTGGGTGAACAAATTACAGTCGGGCAATTGACAAATAAAGAGATCATAACAATGCACATACATGATATGATGAATATTGTGAGATTTAATTGGGCATTACGACAAAGTACATAGACCGTTATCCAGCATGCATCTATGCCTAAAAAGTCCACCTTCAGGTTATCATCCGAACCCCTTCCAGTATTAAGTTGCAAACAACAGACAATTGCATTAAGTATGGTGCGTAATGTAATCAATAACTACATCCTCGGACATAGCATCAATGTTTTATCCCTACTGGCAACAGCACATCCACAACCTTAGAACTTTCTGTCACTGTCCCAGATTTAATGGAGGCATGAACCCACTATCGAGCATAAATACTCCCTCTTGGAGTTAAGAGAAAAAACTTGGCCAGAGCCTCTACTAATAACGGAGAGCATGCAGGATCATCAACAACACATAGGTAATAGATTGATAATCAACATAACATAGTATTCTCTATCCATCGGATCCCGACAAACACAACATATAGAATTACAGATAGATGATCTTGATCATGTTAGGCAGCTCACAAGATCCGACAATGAAGCACATGAGGAGAAGACAACCATCTAGCTACTGCTATGGACCCATAGTCCAGGGGTGAACTACTCACTCATCACTCCGGAGGCGACCATGGCGGTGAAGAGTACTCCGGGAGATGATTCCCCTCTCCGGCAGGGTGCCGGAGGTGATCTCCAGAATCCCCCGAGATGGGATTGGCGGCGGCGGCGTCTCAGTAAGGTTTTCCGTATCGTGGCTCTCGGTACTGGGGGTTTCTCGACGAAGGCTTTAAGTAGGTGGAAGGGCAACGCGGGGGTCCACACGAGGGCCCCACACGCCAGGGCCGCGCGGCCAAGGGCCAGGCCGCGCCGCCCTGTTGTGTTGGCGCCTCGTGGTCCCACTTCCTTTCCCCCTCGGTCTTCTGGAAGCTTCGTGCAAAAATAGGACCCTGGGCGTTGATTTCGTCCAATTCCGAGAATATTTCCTTACTAGGATTTCCGAAACCAAAAACAGCGAGAAACGACAAACTGGCTCTTCGGCATCTTGTTAATAGGTTAGTGCCGGAAAATGCATAAATACGACATATAATGTGTATAAAACATGTAGATATCATCAATAATGTGGCATGGAACATAAGAAATTATCGATACGTCGGAGACGTATCAGCATCCCCAAGCTTAGTTCTGCTCGTCCCGAGCGAGTAAACGATAACAAAGATAATTTCGGAGTGACATGCCATCATAACCTTGATCATACTATTGTAAACATATGTAATGAATGCAGTGATCAAAACAATGGTAATGACATGAGTAAACAAATGAATCATAAAGCAAAGACTTTTCATGAATAGTACTTAAAGACAAGCATCAATAAGTCTTGCATAAGAGTTAACTCATAAAGCAATAAATCAAAGTAAAGGTATTGAAGCAACACAAAGGAAGATTAAGTTTCAGCGGTTGCTTTCAACTTGTAACATGTGTATCTCATGGATATTGTCAACATAGAGTAATATAACAAGTGCAATATGCAAGTATGTAGGAATCAATGCACAGTTCACACAAGTGTTTGCTTCTTGAGGTGGAGAGAAATAGGTGAACTGACTCAACATAAAAGTAAAAGAAAGGTCCTTCGCAGAGGAAAGCATCGATTGCTATATTTGTGCTAGAGCTTTTATTTTGAAAACAAGAAACAATTCTGTCAACGGTAGTAATAAAGCATATGTATCATGTAAATTATATCTTACAAGTTGCAAGCCTCATGCATAGTATACTAATAGTGCCCGCACCTTGTCCTAATTAGCTTGGACTACGGGATCATCGCAATACACATGTTTTAACCAAGTGTCACAAAGGGTACCTCCATGCCGCCTGTACAAAGGTCTAAGGAGAAAGCTCGCATTTTGGATTTCTCGCTTTTGATTATTCTCAACTTAGACATCCATACCGGGACAACATGGACAACAGATAATGGACTCCTCTTTAATACATAAGCATGTAGCAACAATTAGTGTTCTCATATGAGATTAAGGATATATGTCCAAAACTGAAACTTCCACCATGATTCATGGCTTTAGTTAGCGGCCCAATGTTCTTCTCTAACAATATGCATGCTCTAACCATTAAAGTGGTAGATCTCCCTTACTTCGAGACAAGACGGACATGCATAGCAACTCACATGATATTCAACAAAGAGTAGTTGATGGCGTCCCCAGAAGCATGGTTATCGCACAACAAGCAACTTAATAAGAGATAAAGTGCATAAGTACATATTCAATTCCACAATAGTTTTTAAGCTATTTGTCCCATGAGCTATATATTGCAAAGGTAAAGAATGGAAATTTTAAAGGTAGCACTCAAGCAATTTACTTTGGAATGGCGGAGAAATACCATGTAGTAGGTAGGTATGGTGGACACAAATGGCATAGTGGTTGGCTCAAGGATTTTGGATGCATGAGAAGTATTCCCTCTCGATACAAGTTTTAGGCTAGCAAGGTTATTTGAAACAAACACAAGGATGAACCGGTGCAGCAAAACTCACATAAAAGACATATTGTAAACATTATAAGACTCTACACCGTCTTCCTTGTTGTTCAAACTCAATACTAGAAATTATCTAGACTTTAGAGAGACCAAATATGCAAACCAAATTTAGCAAGCTCTAGGTGTTTCTTCATTAATGGGTGCAAAGTATATGATGCAAGAGCTTAAACATGAGCACAACAATTGCCAAGTATCAAATTATTCAAGACATTTTAGAATTACTACATGTAGCATTTCCCAATTCCAACCATATAACAATTTAACGAAGAAGATTCAACCTTCGCCATGAATATTATGAGTAAAGCCTAAGGACATATTTGTCCATATGCAACAGCGGAGCGTGTCTCTCTCCCACACAATGAATGCTAGGATCCATTTTATTCAAACAAAACAAAAAAAAAAACAAACCGACGCTCCAAGCAAAGCACATAAGATGTGATGGAATAAAATATAGTTTCAGGGGAGGAACCTGATAATGTTGTCGATGAAGAAGGGGATGCCTTGGGCATCCCCAAGCTTAGACAGCTTGAGTCTTCTTAAAATATGCAGGGGTGAACCACGGGGCATCCCCAAGCTTAGAGCTTTCACTCTCCTTGATCATATTGTATCATCCTCCTCTCTTGATCCTTGAAAACTTCCTCCACACCAAACTCGAAACAACTCATTAGAGGGTTAGTGTACAATAAAAATTAACATGTTCAGAGGTGACACAATCATTCTTAACACTTCGGACATTTCATAAAGCTACTGGACATTAATGGAACAAAGAAATTCATCCATCATAGCAAAAGAGGCAATGCGAAATAAAAGGCAGAATCTGTCAAAACAGGAATAGTCCGTAAAGATGGATTTTATTGAGGCACCAGACTTGCTCAAATGAAAATGCCCAAATTGAATGAAAGTTGCGTACATATCTGAGGATCACGCACGTAAATTGGCATATTTTTCTGAGCTACCTACGGAGAGGCAGGTCGAAATTCGTGACAGCAAAGAAATGCATTCACTGCGTGACAATCCAAATCTAGTATGAACCTTACTATCAAAGACTTTACTTGGCACAACAATGCACAAAACTAAGATAAGGAGAGGTTGCTACAGTAGTAAACAACTTCCAAGACTCAAATATAAAACAAAAATACTGTAGTAAAAACATGGGTTGTCTCCCATAAGCGCTTTTCTTTAACGCCTTTCAGCTAGGCGCAGAAAGTGTATATCAAGTGTTATCAAGAGATGCAGTATTGACATCATAACTTGTTCTAATAATAGAATCAAAAGGTAACTTCATTCTCTTTCTAGGGAAGTGTTCCATACCTTTCTTGAGAGGAAATTGATATTTAATATTACCTTCCTTCATATCAATGATAGCTCCAACGAGTTCGAAGAAAAGGTCTTCCCAATATAATGGGACAAGATGCATTGCATTCAATATCCAAGACAACAAAATCAACGGGGACAAGGTTATTGTTAACGGTAATGCGAACATTATCAACTCTCCCCAAAGGTTTCTTTGTAGGATGATCAGCAAGATTAACATCCAAATAACAGTTTTTCAATGGTGGCAAGTCAAGCATATTATAATTTTTCTTAGGCATAACGGAAATACTTGCACCAAGATCACATAAAGCATTACAATCAAAGTTATTGACCTTCATCTTAATGATGGGCTCCCAACCATCCTCTAACTTTCTAGGAATAGAAGTTTCAAGTTTTAGTTTCTCTTCTCTAGCTTTTATGAGAGCATTTGTAATATGTTTTGTGAAAGCCAAGTTTATAGCACTAGCATTAGGACTCTTAGCAAGTTTTTGTAAGAACTTTATAACTTCAGAGATGTGGCAATCATCAAAATCCAAACCATTATAATCTAAAGCAATGGGATCATCATCCCCAATGTTGGAAAAAATTTCAGCGGTTTTATCACAGGCAGTTTCAGCGGTTTTAGCAGTTTCGAGCAGTTTTGCACGCTTTCCACTAGGAGTAGTAACATTGCCAACACCAATTATTTTATCATTGATAGTAGGAGGTGCAGCAACATGTGAATCATTAACATTACTAGTGGTGGTAATAGTCCAAACTTTAGCTACATTATTCTCTTTAGCTAGTTTTTCATTTTCTTCTCTTTCCCACCTAGCATGCAATTCGGCCATCAATCTTATATTCTCATTAATTCTAACTTGGATGGCATTTTCTGTAGTAACAATTTTATTTTCAATATCCTTATTAGGCATAACTTTCGATTTCAAAAGATCAACATCGGAGGCAAGACTATCAACCTTAGAAGCGAGAATATCAATTTTATTGAGCTTTTCCTCAACGAGATTTGTTAAAAGTACTTTGTGTACTAATAAATTCTTTAAGCATAGCTTCAAGTCCAGGGGGTGTGTTCCTATTATTGTTGTAAGAATTCCCATAAGAATTACCATAACCGTTACCATTATTATAAGGATATGGCCTATAGTTATTACTAGAATTGTTCCGATAAGCATTGTTGTTGAAATTATTATTTTTAATGAAGTTTACATCAACATGTTCTTCTTGGGCAACCAATGAAGCTAATGGAACATTATTAGGATCAACATTAGTCCTATCATTCACAAGCATAGACATAATAGCATCAATCTTATCACTCAAGGAAGAGGTTTCTTCGACGAGAATTTACCTTCTTACCTTGTGGAGCTCTTTCCGTGTGCCATTCAGAGTAATTAATCATCATATTATCAAGGAGCTTTGTTGCTTCACCAAGAGTGATGGACATAAAGGTACCTCCAGCAGCTGAATCCAATAGGTTCCGCGAAGAAAAGTTCGAGTCCTGCATAAAAGGTTTGGATGATCATCCAAGTAGTCGAGTCCATGGGTTGGGCAATTTTTAACCAAAGATTTCATTCTTTCCCAAGCTTGTGCAACATGCTCATTATCTAATTGTTTAAAATTCATTATGCTACTCCTCAAAGATATAATTTTAGCAGGGGGATAATATCTACCAATAAAAGCATCCTTGCATTTAGTCCATGAATCAATACTATTCTTAGGCGAGAGATAGCAACCAATCTTTAGCTCTTCCTCTTAATGAGAAAGGAAACAATTTTAATTTTATAATGTCACCATCTACATCTTTATACTTTTGCATTTCACACAATTCAACAAAATTATTGAGATGGGCAGCAGCATCATCGGAACTAGCACCGAGAAAATTGCTCTCGCATAACAAGATTCGATAAAGCGAGGTTTAATTTCAAAGAATTCTGCTTTGTAGTAGCGAGGTGGAGCAATAGGTGTGCATAAGAAATCATTATTATTTGTGGTTGTGAAGTCACACAACTTAGTATTTTCAGGAGTGGCCATTTTAGCAGTAGTAAATAAAGCAAACTAGATAAAATAAATGCAAGTAACTAATTTTTTTGTGTTTTTGATATAGAGTGCAAGACAGTAAATAAAGTAAAGCTAGCAACTAATTTTTTTGTGTTTTGATATAATGCAGCAAACAAAGTAGTAAATAAAATAAAGCAAGACAAAAACAAAGTAAAGAGATTGGATTGTGGAGACTCCCCTTGCAGCGTGTCTTGATCTCCCCGGCAACGGCGCCAGAAATTTAGCTTGATGACGCGTAAAGCACACGTCCGTTGGGAACCCCAAGAGGAAGGTGTGATGCGTACAGCAGCAAGTTTCCCTCAGTAAGAAACCAAGGTTTATCGAACCAGTAGGAGTCAAGAAGCACGTCGAAGGTTGATGGCGGCGGGATGTAGTGCGGCGCAACACCAGGGATTCCGGCGCCAACGTGGAACCTGCACAACACAACCAAAGTACTTTGCCCCAATGAAACGAGTGAGGTTGTCAATCTCACCGGCTTGCT
>NC_061509.1:42967207-43067931 GCF_022539505.1 Lolium rigidum
TGCACTTTCAAAACTATTAATAGCACTAGTGGAAAACAGGCCTAATGTCGCGGGTCGTATGACCCTTTTGTCGCGGGCGGCCAAGCGCGACAAGGGAGGCGCGACAAAAGGTCCACCTTTTGTCGCGGGTCTCTTACGACCCGCGATATAAGGTCCACCACGTGGCAGCCGCGGGGCGCGCAGGGGACAGGCCCTTTTGTCGCGGGTGGTATTACCACCCGCGTCAAAAGGCCCTCTACGTGGCGGGCGCACAACGCTGCTGCTTTAGGGTTTGAGGGGTGCAGCACCCCCCCCCCCGCCACCTCATTTTTTCATTCGAAAATAAAAGTTGCATTGTACGCTACTAAAAGTGGTACACGTTCATTCATATAATCGATCGAACAAATATTGGAAGCAAAAGTCGATTCCCCTTTACATGTAGATTCCCCTTACATATATATATATACACATTTAGCTCACGATCAACAAGCGGTACTAACGACCGTCTATTTGGAGGTAGAGCTTCTATTTGGACTAAACAAGCCTTTGTTGTTTAGTACTTCTTTAACCAAAAGTCCCGCCAGTTCCTCCGCAATTCCTAGTAGGTGTTCCTTTGGTTGGAGTGTGTCCCGCATGTAGTCGACCTATATAGGAAAATGAGATGAGTATGACTATATCAATGTTGATAACGAAATATTGACGAAAATAAATAAAGTTGTGAATGTTATTGCTTACGTTGAATTTATTATTGTTCTCGCTTCTCGGTGGTTAACATGCGAATGGACTCGGAAACGTAGTATCCACATAGATTCGTCCCTTGTGGCTGCCGAGGGCACGGTACAGGAGTAAATGTTAGCTTCTCCGCCTGTGTACTCGCTTATGATGGTTCTTGAAAGCTGTCCAAGCCCTGCCAAGCAAAAGAATGATTGAATGAGTGGATAATTAATTGATATCTCACAAAAGATATAGCGTGGCGATGAAGGAAATTACACTTGGAGCAACTTCTGCAAGTCGCGGAACCCGTCCACGGCTCTACTCAGTGGGTCTCTTACTTCAACAATTCCCTTATCAACTTTAATGTCTAGTAGTATCCAGTGGAAGCTGCACATGTTATGTATATATGTCGGGAATTACACTTAACATCGAGTAAGAAAAAATCATTAATTGGATGTGCATAAAAGATCATTAAGACTCTCACTCGTAGTTGTAAGGAAACAATATTGAATCACGTAAATATTGCTCGCCCAAAAACCCGAGTAGGTTTCCCCCGTTTCTTCGCGGTTATACTTTACCGTTTGAACATTTACTTTATCCGGGTCAACAAACCCAATATTGATAATATTGTGACTTTTGCATTCACCGATCTTCGATCCGCATAAGAGAACACATAAGAAATAATGAGTATATGCATTGAAAACGAATATGAACTGAATGAAAATGAACTTATATGTAGTTAACAACTTACAAGCAATAGCAACTCATGAGAGATTTGTCGAGGGCATCTAAATTGAATAACCGCCAGAGTTCATTTATCTCAATATGGATCTCCTCCTTTCGGTAGTAATATTCACGTGGTATATGCGCCACGATGAACCTTATGTTCTCCTTGCATGCATCAAGGTACCATTGATGCAAATTCCGCATATGTGTTGGCAGTTTATGCAGCTGCTCTTTGCTGACCAAGTCGGCCCCGTAGACAAATTGAGGAACTATATCAGCAGTGGGTACTGCAGCATCTACTGCAGACATCAATTCCTCCACGGTAACGTCACAGGCAGCCGCTAACTTTGCAGCTTCTTCCATATCGAAACCACCCTGTTCCTGGTACAGCTTGGGAACATTAAACACTTTGAGTGCTTGGGATCGATTGTTTGGGCTGATCTCCGAGGAGGGGAACTTCCTTTCTTTTTCTTCCTTTTGTCGTTTCCTTGGCCTTGAGGGGTGCAGTTGTTGAACTTGACTTCTTCTCGGCTGCACTTCTAGCTGATGATTTGCTCGTGGTAGCAATATCCTTCTTCTTAGCCTTGTCATCCTTCTTCTTAGTATTTTTATTCTCCCTCTTGTCATCAATTACCCTCGCAAGGTGGCGTGTATAGTCATCCTTCTTCTCGTGTAAGTCATATTGCGATGGTGTGTTCAGAAAAGAAGTAGCATATGCTATTTGCTTCTCGGTGTATGGCTCTGGCGCTGGAGGTTTTGGCTTATGGAAATGATCATAGTTGTGTTGCGCAACAGCGGCCGCATTTTCCTCGACAGTAAGATCCCAAGGACGGGGGGGGGGGGAACCTTTGGTACTTTTGGGAGGGGCGACATCTTGCGGATAGGACTCTTGAAACGCTTCCGGTAGGGTGCATTCCGAGTCTTAGTGGGCGGAGGCGGCGGCGCTGGAGATGGAGATGGACTACAGATGTCGTGGTCAACGTCGTACCCATGGGGTGATGGTGGCGACATGTGATCAGTAGGAGGAGGTGATGGTGGCCTGCGATCACCTGGAGGAGGTGATGGTGACCTGCTCGGACGGCCGGGTACTAGGGGCTACCCAGCCTGGCAGCCTGATGTTCTTCTTTTCCCAGAGAATGATTTCTCCCAGCACCTCTCTGAGTGTAAGCCCCCCATCACCTCCAGGGATTTCGAGCTCCAATGACTCCCACGACGGTACAACTGAATCCACCCCGACACGAGCATAGCCAGCTGGAATCTCATTGCCATGCCATGTTGCCGGCTCACCTTCAGGTCCAAATGCGGGTAAGACATAGCCGACCGCCACCTTAACGGACATGTTCCTCGAACACCACAAGAAGATCACAAGGTGTTTGCTCCTTGATTCCATCCATGGGGTCGCCAGGACCGCCATCTATCATCCGTGTAGGAGGGGCCTCCGAGTCGGCCACGCTGCTGTCTCGTCGCTGAGATATGCCAGCGGTATTAACCGGCTGGCGCCGTCCTTTTAGTTCATTTATCTCCCGCTGCTGCTGCTGAATCTCCCGCTGCTGCTGGTCAAGTTGGCGTTGGAACTCGGCCATCTGGTCATTCTGCACCTCCAGCTCGCGTTGTTTAGCTCTCGCTCGGCTTCTATAAGTCTCCGCGTCGGCCGGAAACCCAAGCGACCACGGAACACTAGGGCCGAAGCCTCTTGTTCGTCCTCCCTTCTCAGGATTACCGAGGACAAGCGTCAGCAAGTCTTTCTCTCTATCGGGAACAAACTTTAGTTTTCCCGCCTTTATTTCTTTCGTCACTTTAATCCATTCTTCCCTGGGTACCCTAACCCTGCTGTCACTTTCAACAATGTTCCCTGTCTTCATATCATACTCACAGCCATGCGCGAGGAACCAATTCCGAGCCCTAGTGTCCCATCCTTCTCGCTGCGGGTTCCGGAGTGATCCCATTCCGCTTCATCTCAGCCTCTTGTGCATCCCACTTAGGCATGGCTACTTCGTAGCCCCCTCGCCCCGTATGATGGTGATATTTCTTTTCGCTTGCATTCTTCTTGTTTATCTTGGACAGGTTCACAGCCTCCTCTGATTCTTTGTACTTCACAAATTCTTCCCAATTATGCTCCTGCTTCGCTAGGTAGTTTTCGAATACTGGAGGCTTCTTCTCGGCCTTATAAGCTTTCCATAACCGGTTCTTGTACGCTCGGAAAAGTTCCCCCATCTTCTTAAGAGCCCATTTCTTCACTAGCGCCTCTCGCTTGGCATTCTCGGAGTCCGATCCCAAATTTGGCAAAGTGAAATGTGACATGAGGTTGTCAAAAAGTGTGTTCTTGTACCTATCGGCAACCTGATCTTCGGACACATTCTTGGTCTTGTTCCATTCTCTAACGATGATCGGGATATGATCTCTAACCACAACTCCGCACTGATTCTTAAATGTCACTCTGACACTCGCGGGTGCCACAGGTTGGCCTTCCGGTGATATAGCTTCAATGTTGAAGTGGTCTCTTTTGCCCAGTCTCTTTGCCGGGCCTCGTTTCTCCAACTTATCTTCGGAGGCCTAAGAGAATAAAAATCAGTTAATTTATATACATATGTACATATAGAATTCCATTAATGCCTCAACTGATCGTATACCTCGTCATGACCGGTGCCGTCGTCTTCTCCATCACCGGTGCCGTCGGCTTCTCCATGATCACCGGAGCCGCCGGCTTCTCCATGATCACCGGAGCCGCCGGCTTCTCCATGATCACCGGAGCCGCCGGCTTCTCCATCACCATCGCGGATTATGTTCTCGAAAATGTCTTCCTGTTCGAAGTCCCGTTCGAATGGATCCATTGTTTCTGCAAAAAATTAAATCGATAAGTACATGTTCTAACCCTAACCCTAATCAAATACTAAGCAAACCCTAACCCTAGATAACCAAACACTAACCTAACCCTAACACTAATCGGCGTCGGTGGTTTTCGCGAGAGGGAGAGAGAGGTGTTTGCGAGAGGGAGAGGGCCGGTGGCGGCGAGTGTTGTTCGCGAGAGGGAGAGGGGTGTCGGCGAGTGTTCGCGAGATGGAGAGGGGTGTCGGCGAGTGTTGTTCGCGAGAGGGAGAGGGGTGTCGGCGAGTGTTCGCGTCGGTTGTTCGCGAGAGGGAGAGGGGTGTCGGCGAGTGTTCGCGTCGGTTGTTCGCGAGAGGGAGAGGGGTGTCGGCTAGTGTTCGCGAGATGGAGAGGGGTGTCGGCCGAGTGTTCGCGAGAGGGAGAGCGGTGTTGGCGAGTGTTGTTCGCGAGAGTGTTTGCGTCGATTGTTTACAAACTAACTAATATAAAATTTAAATTAATACAAAATTTAATCTAACTAATTACATGATTTGAATTAATACAAAATTTAAACTAAATAACTACAAAATTCGAATGAACTATGTACACAAATTTAAACTAACTAACTAATACTAAATTTAATCTAAATACTAATACTAATACTAACTAATACTAACTAATACTAACTAAACTAAACTCACTAACTTAATAAAAAAAATTAATAAACAACTTAAAGAAAAAAAAAAGCCGGGGCATGGCGCAGGCCGGCACCGGCGGCCGCGCGCGCGGAGCGGCGGAGGGTGGCGGCTACCTGCAGTGGCGCTGAGGGGGCGGCGGCCGGGCCGGGTGCCCCGTAGGCGGCGGCGGCCGGGCCGGGGTGCCCCGAGGCGGCGGCGGCCGGAGTAGATCGAGGCCGCGCGCGCAGGCGGCGCGAGGGCGGAGGCGGCGCGCGCAGAGGCGGCGCAGAGGCGGAGGCGGCGCGACGGCGGGGCGGCGAAGAGGCGGCGGCCGGAGGCGAAGAGGCGGCGGCCGGAGGTGAGAGAGATGGCCGGCGGCGGCGGAGAAAAATTTGGCAGCCTGGCGGCGCGATTTTTCTAAGTGCTGGCCTCCGGGGTGTCGCGGGTGGGGGCTCCGCCCGCGGGGTTAGGTATTTATACCTAACCCCTTTTGTCGCGGGTCGAGCCACGGCCCGCGATAAAAGGCCCCCCTTTTATCGCGGGTCGTGCCACCACCCGCGATAAAAGGGGGTCCTTTTATCGCGGGCCGTGGCTCGACCCGCGACAAAAGGGGGTGGGAGGGGGAGGCGGCTGATCCGCGCCATGTGCATCCAACGGCTCCGGCCGTTTGAATCCAACGGCCTGGAGCCGTTGGACGCGGATCAGCCCCTGGAGCTGTTTTTTTTTTTCGTTTTAAAAATAAACCCCGCTTTATCTATTTTAACTTAATAAAACTATTATTTCAATAACTTTTAAATGGTAACTCAAATAGAAAAGTTTTATATATGAAAATTGATCAGAAAAATCCAATGAACATGAATATGACATCCATATAACTATTTGCATCTCGCATCATATGAAACGGATAGTCGTGTATGTTTCACCCCTGTGCACCGCCGCCGTGCCACTCGTGTCGCGTCCCCGTGCCACGTGTCACCACCGCTTCCACGTGCCTCGCCCCGCCGACGCCGGCGTGCGACGTGTAGCCACCGCTGACACGTGCCATGCCCCGCGTGCGCTATATAGAGCGACGAGTGCGGGCGCAACCACACGTCGCCACCGCCTCCGCTCATTCATCTCCGGGATGCCTCCACGTCGTCGAGGGGCGTCCGGTTTCCGTGGCGTTCGAGTGCGTCCGAGCGGTAGGTTCACCGCCGAGATACGCGCCGGTGGCTTCTCATTATTACATAAATGTAGAGATTGTCTTGGGAACTATATATGAAGAATACATTATTACATCGCCATCTAGTGTTGTGATCTTCTACGCCGTAGCCATGGAGAATCTTCATCATTTAGTAAGATGCTTGGGTCAATTTTCACCGTGAAGGGCAGAATTTCTTTAAACTTATTATAATCTTCTGACATGTCTGTCTTCTCATCCACTCCCACGATGTTTCTTTTCCCCGAAAGAACTATGTGGCGCTTTGGCTCCTCGGTTGATGTATTCTTTTGTTGATTTCTTTTTCTTGATTTGCTAGACATGTCCTTCACGTAGAAAACTTGAGCCACCTCGCTGGCTAGGACAAATGGCTCGTCCAGGTACGCAAGATTGTTGGGATCCACTGTTATCATACCGTACTTATCGTCAATATGTATACCGCTGAGCTTCACCCATTTGCACCGAAACAAAGGGACCTTAAAAGTGGGACCATAGTCAAGTTCCCATATCTCCTCTATGTATCCATAATATGTGGTGGTCTGCCCATTCTCGTCTTTTGCATCGAAGCGGACACCGCTGTTTTGGTTGGTGCTCTTTTTATCTTGGTCGATCGTGTAAAATGTATTCACATTTATCTCGTACCCTTGGAATGTACATATGTTTGAAGATGGTAACCTGGCCAACAAGAACAGCTGGTCCACAACAGATGGGTCATTAATGAGATGTCTTTGCAACCAACTTCCGAAGGTATTCATGTGTTGACGTGTAATCAAGGACTCGGGCTGGCCCGGGTTTATTTCTCGTAAGGCATTCTTATGTTTCTCGATGTACGGAGCCACCAAGATGGAATTGTATAGAACTGTGTAGTGTGCTTGATTGAAAGAAATCTTTTCCCTGCACACCATTGATTTCCTTCCTAGTGTGCCTTTTCCAGTCAGCCTCCCCTCATACCGAGATTCAGGAACACCAATCGGCTTAAGGTCGGGAAGAAAGTCAACACAAAACTCAATGACCTCCTCGGTTCCGTAGCCCTTTGAGATACTTCCTTCCGGCCTAGCTCGGTTATGAACATATTTCTTTAAGACTCCCATGAACCTCTCGAAGGGGAACATATTGTGTAGAAATACAGGATCGAGAATTCTAATCTCTTCAACTAGGTGAACGAGGAGGTGCGTCATAATATTGAAGAAGGATGGTGGGAACAACAACTCGAAGCTGACAAGACATTCGACCACATCTTCCTGTAATCCTGACAAAGTTTCGGATCCATTACCTTCCGAGAAATTGCGTTGAGGAATGCACATATCTTCACAATGGCTAGTCGAACATTTTCTCGGTAGAAGTCCCCTCAATGCAACCGGAAGCAATTGTGTCATAAGCACGTGACAGTCATGGGACTTCGGGTTTTGGAATTTTTTCTCCTTCATATTTACTATCCCCTTTATATTCGACGAGAAACCAGACGGAACCTTGATACTGAATAGGGCTTCAAAAAAGATCTCCTTCTCTTGTTTGGTAAGAGCGTAGGTGGCGGGCCCTACAAACTGCCCTGGATGTTTGCCGTTTCGTCCTTTATGAAGTTCCTGGTCCTCCCGTGCTTCCGGTGTATCTTTTGTCTTTCCATACACGCCCGTAAAACCTAGAATATTCACACAAAGATTCTTGGTCGGGTGCATCACGTCGATTGCAGAGCGGACTTCCGGGAATTTCCGGTATTCTAGCTCCCAAAAAATAGATTTCTTCTTCCACATGGGCGCGTGTCCGTCGGCGTCTTTCGGAACAGGTCGACTGCCCGGACCCTTTCCAAAGATAACATTTAAATCCTTGACCATGTCGAATATATCAGCACCACTACGGGGACAGGCTTCGGACGGCGGTCTCGCCTCGCCATCGAAATGCTTTCCTTTTTTCCTTAAGGGATGCTTGCGCGGAAGGTAACGACGATTGAACGGGTACACAACTTTTTTGCTTTTTCCCAAATATTTACTTTCGGTCTCATCTAAACAAGTGTGTGCATGCATTGTATCCTTTGTTCGTCCGTCCCGAAATGTTACCGAGAGCGAGGCCAATCATTGATGGTTACGAATAGCAACCCTCGTAGGTCAAATTCTTGCTCGGTGTGCTCATCCCACACACGTACACCTGGTTTGGCCCACAACTCCAAAAGTTCATCGACTAATGGCCTTAGGTACACATCAATGTCGTTGCCCGGTTGCTTTGGGCCTTGGATAAGCACTGGCATCATAATGAACTTCCGCTTCATGCACAACCAAGGAGGAAGGTTGTAGATACATAGAGTCACGGGCCAGGTGTCTGTGATCGCAGCTCTGCTCCCCAAAAGGATTCATGCCATCTGTACTTAGACCAAAGTATAAGTTCCTTGCCTCACCTGCAAAATCTGGGAACTCTCTCCCGATGTTTCTCCATGGCCGACCATCAGCGGGGTGCCTCAACATCGCGTCTTTCTTACGTTCTTCCATGTGCCATCGCAACAACTGGGCATGCTCTTTGTTTCGAACAAACGTTTCAGCCGTGGTATTATTGGAGCATACCACATCACCTTCGCAGAACCCTCTTCCTGGGTGGCTCGCCCTCAACATCACCAGGGTCATCTTTTCTGATCTTATACCGCAATGCACCACATATCGGACATTTATTCAAATTCTCGTACTTCTCACCGCGGTAGAGGATACGAGTCATTAATGCATGCATGTATCTTCGCACATCTAATCCTAGAGGGCGGACAAGCTTCTTTGCTTCATATGTACTCGACGGGCAATTCATTATTTCTTGGAAACAACTTCTTTAATATTATCATCAATTTCTCAAATCCCGAGTCAGCTCACACCGACCTCCGCCTTCCATTTCAGCAATTCCAATATGCTACCCAGCTTTCTATGCCCATCTTCACAACCTGGGTACAACAATTTGTGGTGGTCCTCTAACATCTTGTCGAATCGCAACCTCTCCTTATCCGTGCCACAGTCTCTTCTTGCATCGAAATGGCCCGACGAAGATCATCATCAACGGGATCATCCGATGCCTGTTCTTCACCTCCTTCTTCTTCATTGTCGTCCATTGCGGTATCAAAGCATTCGAGAGAACATAGATCGGTACTGGTCATCATTATCTTCTTCCTCATCGCCGTCTTCCATCATAACCCCTTCTTCTCCGTGCTTGGTCCAAACATTATAGCTGGACATGAATCCAAACCGAAGCAGGTGGCTTTTAATGTCTCTTGAGCAAGAGTAATCCTTCTCGTTCTTACATTTTAGACATGGACAGCACATAAAACCTTGCTTCGACTTGTTGGCCTCGGCCACAAGCAGGAAAGAATTCACGCCCTCTCTGAAAGCGGGGGCACATCGGTTACCGTACATCCATGGATGACTCATCTGCATCATAAGTATAATTATATATATATGTATCAGATGCAATCACCTTGCTAAAATTAGTATTGTACGGACTATGCATATATATATAGTCGAGAAAATAGTTGCTAACCTTTTAGGATCAAAAAAAGGAGAAATCTTATCAAATAAAACCAAGTGGCATCCCTCTCACAAGCATTCCATCAAACACCTCTTGTGCACATGTAGAAAAAATGAGCTAGCATACACCTCCACCTTCACCACCAAGGAAAAAATGAGGTGGGGTGGGCTGGCTGCTTCTATATATATAGGCATGGCCCTTTTGTCGCGGGCCGTATTACGACCCGCGACAAAAGGGGTGCCGACAGCAGGCGCCAGCCCTCGGACTCCTTTTGTCGCGGGTCGTAATACGGCCCGCGCCAAAGGGCGCGACAAAAGGACCTGCCCGCTCCACATGGTTTCGGGGCGACGTGGCCAGGCCATTTGTCGCGGGTGCATGCGCGCCCGCGACAAAAGGCTCCCACGGAAGCCCTGTTTTCCACTAGTGTAGGTTAGTCTCAATAAATCTTTACTACTATTATATTGGAGTTGGGGATGGTGTACCACTTTGACATCTAACATTCAAACCATCCCAGCCATCCATCATCTCAAAATTGTCGATCTAAATTATAAACAGTCTAGCGTCCCGAAAAAAAGGGAGCTGTTAAAGTTTTTCTCCTTAATCTTTCAGATCAAATTTGGTAGTAACATATATGACTGCTTTCCTGTTTCAATCATATTTCCAAAAGAAATGGTTCGTGATAGGGTGTGCATGCCTCCTAAACGAAGGATGATCTTTAAGTCGTGGGTTAGGATTTATGGCAGGCATACCACAGTTAAAAAAATTGCCAAAATTTCCACAACAAATCAGAGAAATTAAAGGGATCAACATATTTTTTTCTTCTATGGCCGCTGCCTGCCTGCGCGCCGACCGCCGGGTATGCGTCGATCTGTGCGCCCGTTTTTTCCCTCTAATGGTACATGGCTTAGATCGAATGATTCCGCGGTTTTTTTCTAGCTCGTACCTTTCCGGTGGAAAAAAGATCACAAATACACAGTTCTATACAGTTCCGATCCTGTATCCGTGGGAGGACGAGACATAGTGCGGGGCGATGCCAGGGAAGATGTATCGGCGATCTCCCGCCGATCCCACCAACTCCTTTCCTCCCTCAATGGGTCGCTAGAGAGGCTGAAACAGAGGACGAGCTTCGCCCTACCGGCGAACGGCAGCAACCTCTGATTAGTCTGACTCCACTTCTGGCGGTGCCACTTTATGTGTCTTCCTCGCCGAGCACTAGCATAGGCTGGCATGCCGCCATCGAGGAGGTTGTTTAGGTGCAGAACGAGACGTTGGCCCCTGGCCTCGCTACCATCATCGACTTCCCCATCCAGCGCGGTGCTACCATGCATGCCACCGTCCACGATGACGTGCTGGTGTTGGAGATGACTATCCGCTAGACCCGCTGCCGTTGTTGGCTTCCCCTCCGAGGATGTCGTGTAGGACCGCATGTGCAGTACAAACGTGGGGCTGCTAGCCTTATTGCCGTCGCTGACTTCCACGTCGATCGCTTGCTCGCCTCCGTTGAAGATGTTGTGTAGGAGCGACACAAGACGTTGGGCTGCTGACTGTTGCCGCCGCCGACATTGTGGCGAGCGCTAGCTTCATGATGAGGAGACACTATAGATGCAAATACGACGATGCAAGGACGTGTGGCGGTCATTTCCAAGTTCATAGGAACATAGGGAGTGGGCGATGATCAATACGTGGTACTTAATAGTATATCTTTTGTTTGCACGGTCATCTCACTGTCGTTGTTCAACTCCCACTGTTGCACCTAAGAAGGGCATCATGCGGTGGAGGAGGTGACAGATATCGTGGAAGCCACGTGACGTCACAAGTCGATGTGGTTCGACAGGTGCTCAGACGCCTGCACAATGTTGGTGTCCCTGCGGGTCTGCTCACAACCATCATGTTGGTGACCGCTTCACTGCCGAGCAAGCACGTGTTGGCGACCGACTAAGATGGGTTGCCCATCAAATCCCACACCCACACCTCGCCGCCCCTCCGTGAATGTCAGCAAGAATTTTCACCCATTTGCCACGACTACGCCGACGAACGCCAGTTTTGTTGGCGGCTTGCTGCTAGCGCGCGATGTGCTGGTCATTCTGCATCTGTCTTGTCCAAAGAAACGACGATATGGACGTGACCCTTCCTAGCCGTCGGCGAATATTTGGGAGGAGGTGGTGTCTCAGGGTCAGTAAGAACAGGTGTGAGCAAGGTTTTGGGTCCCGAATGAAAAAAAATCCCGAGGGGGGTCGGGATTGCCGGTTACCGCGGTAACCGGAAAATCCCGACCGGTTACCGGACGAATTCGAAAATCAAAATTTGAATTCAAATTCCTCGGCAGGATAATTTACAGAGGAATTTTGTTAAAATTCAAAAATTTAAGAAAAAGTCAAAAAATTCGGGATTTTTTGGCCGGTATACCGGTTTCCCGAGGGGGGTCGGGAAGTCCGGTTCCCGCCCGGTAACCAGAAATCCCGCCCGGTAACCAAATCCCTGGGTGTGAGTGATGCCAAAGGTCGCAGAGGTTGATGCCAATTTTGCGATATTTTAAAGCCTTCATGTGCCCTCCGTCGAGGATGAGCGGGAGCCCGAGAGCCTTGATACGAGGAAACAATCATCATTGCTGACGGTGAGATAGGAGACGACACTGACACTACGAAAGGAGTGAAACGATGTCGCCGGATAGGACGTTGGAGTCGTAGAGCACCAAGAGCAATGTGGATGGTGAGGGGCAGCCAATGCACGGATATCGAGCACCACTAGAACATGCAGATCAATCCGGCGCCCTTGTGGCGACATGTGGGCCATGCTGCAGCGTCTTAGCCGCATGAGGGCATGGTAGTCCATGACCATGACCTACGGTGGGATGCAGCCAGGATGAGCTCACCGCCATCGAACGTCGGCGAGACCACCGGGAGGACACCTTTGGCCCCGGCTCGTCTGGTGCTGCACACTGTTGGCCTGAATAATTGTGCATAACGTGATTTCAACACCAATGAATACAATAACATAATTAGTGCGCGGTGCTGTTGCAAGATACTATGAGCTAGCTTGAGAGCACACTACCAAAAGCCTACATCGATTTTTTCAAATTAAATTAAAATTAACATCGTTATTCTTTGAAGAACAAATACCTGAATCTGGTTTTGTAGAGGATTGAAATACTGCATAGCTTGGGTTTGGTTCAAGGATGTCATCTAGATCTTGCGAGCTAATTGGTCGCGGAGTCGTATGCTTTCTGACAAGATTAGGAAAGGTTGCACCAAATATTTTAAAATTAAGACACCTTTTTTAGCATATAACACCACTTATCCCAAATTTAATTCTTTTACCAGCGTTTTTCTTTCACGTGCTAGGCATGCCTGAAAAGGCGTTTCAAAGTTATCTGGTTCAAAAACTGGCGCTGAATGTTTTAAAATAAGACACACTTTTCTTCATATCTTTATAGATTAGAGTTTGAGGTGGTTTTTCACTATCGAAAATTATGTTTTGGATTGCCTAGAAATTAATTTTCGATGATTATCATACATTCCATTATATGTAGTAGCTATCACCATCCTTTGATTAGTTTATATTTTAAGACAACATCTTATTTGCACAAACAGGAGACTATGTTGAGTCGATGACATAAGTATATATTTTTAAAATGCAATAAAATATTTATGCTTATGCGGGAGCTTTTTAATTTTCGTAGCAACACAAGGGCATTCAACTAGTATAATAAAGTTGCAACATAATAAGGATTTTAGTACAATAAATTACAAGTTTCATGTATGTATTTTACATGCATCACGTACGTACATGGTGTAGTACACCACTACGTCGGCACCGCCTCCTGTACTTGCCACGGTGGTGCTCTTCCACTATACATACCAGGCCATCAAACCACTTGCGATCTTTGTCCCACGCCACCAGGCATCGCCCTCCATTGGTTTTATCTGTTCCCGCCGAGAAAAATCCCTTAAGGCTCCTCTCAATCTCCTCGACCAGCCACACCAGTGCTTCCATGATCAGCAGGTGGTGTACCGTCTGTGCCAACATGACAGATATGCCAAAATGAGCCATCCAGGTCTCGCGATCAAGCCCCTCTGCCACGCCGGGACGATTCTGATTGCAACATCTAGCACGGGCTGCCAGTGAGCTCTAGTAAGTGGCCCGAGCTCAAGTTGTAGCCCTAGGTGCCTGATCGGAAATTTCTTGATCTGGCAGTGTAGCATGGCCTCGATCAAGCTCTTGTCCGGCTCTCATCCTCTGATCAAAGTTGCTGACGTCTTACGGTAGTTCACCTGTAACCTAGACGCTTGCCCAAACACCAGCAGCAATTGATGAACAACAACCACGTCTCGTATTGTCGATTTGACAAATACGGCAACATCTTCAGCATAAATAATGGATAGGCGCTGAATCTTTGTGAAATTTTCAATCGGCGATAGAATTCCATGGTGTGCCGCTCGGTGAAACAGTACTATCTCCATGGAGAGGACAAACAATTTTGGTGATAGGGGGTCTCCCTCGCAGAGCCCTCTAGCATGCACAATTCTTTTATCCAAGACTCCATGACTCCATTGACCAAAAACGCTTTTACCCGCTCGCCAAACATAAGTTGAAGGGGCTGTGCTCCGGTGTCCCCCCCTGGCGAACGACGTTCAGCTGGTAAACGTGCGTTTGGTTCGTGACCAGAAAATATGGATGATCCCATCCCAAAAGCTGAATATTTCTGAGAAAGGCTGGACCATATGATCCGTGAATTTCATGACTAATCTCACTAGCCGCCTGAGAATCCATGGTCGTCGACGCGACTCCGATACCTGCCACCGTCGTATGTGTGGCTTCCCAGCTCAGCGGCGGCCACCATGTCACGGCGAGCGGTGGGCTTGCTTTTCCGCGTGGCTCCCCAGCTCGACATCGCCGGCCTCCAGGGCGCGGTAAGCGGCGGGCTTGATTTTCAACGTGGCTCCCTAGCTCGGCGGCGGCGGCCTCCATGGCGTGGCGAGCAACGAGCTTGCTACGTCTGCGCCACACCCAGTCGACAGAAACGGCCTCGCTAAATATGTGCGGGTAGTGACCTTGCTAGACATGGGTAGGCGGCGGCCGCTAGGTCCGGCCTCCACCACAAAGGAAAAAGGACCCGTTAATTACATATTAACCGGTGTGTTAATGGCATATTTATCCTTTTCTATTAACTAGAGGGCATGCACCTTCATTTGCACATCCTGTAAATGGTGAATCTTATTGTATTTGTTCAGCGAAACAGCTGTATGTAAATGGTGAATTTTATTATACTTGTTCGGTAGATCAGATAACCAGCTCATATTTTTCTGCTCTTTTGGCCATTTTGGATGGGCCTGCGTTGAGGCGGATCCAAATTTTTATTGGAGTAGCGCCTTGATTTGAAAAAAAAAATCCTGCATAGATTTTAACCTTGTTGGTGGAATATTTCTTTAATGATATAAGTCTGGCCATTATAGAACATTTGATGAGGTTTAGAGGCTATGTACTGTTAGCATGTTACCATATATTGCAATTTGCTTTATTCATTAATTGAATTAGTGTGACAAAAGGCATTGTTTCCTTCAATATGTACTGTCAAAACTCATCAGACCGACAAGTTGGCAATTTGTTTCTTCAATGAAAATGCCAATTGATGAAAAAAAAAACAATATGCCTTTCATAGTTTCAAGCTCGATAATTTCCATATGCTACTTAATACCTATTTACAGCTGAAGTCACTGTCCTATGCTTCGTAAAGTAGTCTTGCCCTGCACATATTAACAGAGTGTGAAATTATTGAAGTGGGATGACATGTTGAAACAGATACGGGCATGCCTGCTTCATATAGCTACGTCAATTACACAGAAGCTAGAGCAAGATAATTCTGTAAGTAATCTCTAAAGAGCTCTAAGCTCCATGGGAATTGGAGAGTCGTGGTTGCTCGAGCTTGTTCGCTCCTTTGTCCTTCGATCGTTTTCCCGTGATGTTAGAACCGGTGATAGTTGCTCGGTTTGGGTTGGTTCCTTTGTTGTCGGGTCCATAGTCAGGTTGTTGGTTGATGCATGTATTATGGCATTTTTCTCTGTTAATTTGTCTCTCTTCCTAGAAACCAAAATCTCTCCCCCCCCCTGCACCGAATCTTATTGTTAGGAGTATCTTTTTGTATGAGTTGATAACTTGATATCAATTGATTGCATAGATGAATCTTAAATATCTTACGGGGTTGATCGGGGATTGATCTGTATTTTGTGGTTGGGTAATGATGACTGAATATACATCTTGCATTGGATTTTTAGGGGTTTCTAGCTGAAAGATTGTGGATGAAGTATTACGGTGCGGTATTTATCTTAGTAGTCATGTTTCTTTCTCCATGGGTTAAGGGCTACTGAACTAATTATTCCTTTTCATGCATACTTTTGAAAAAAATCTTAATCTGTAATGGTGCGCAGTTCTTTTTTAATGAGAAGAGGTGCTTTGCGAAAATACACTTGCTTCATAATCTAATGTGATTCCTTGAAAACAATAAGTTCTTCCAGTCTGTACTTATGCTTGGTTTTAGCAAAAAGAAAAACTTTAAACTGGCAAAAGTAGCTCCTGGAATTTCTGCCATAGGACGAGGTTCCTTATTCGGGTCTATTGCAGCTTGGTGTGCACTTATTAGTTAGTAGGTAAGCATAATCTGCTAATAAGAACGTTTGTAGCTTCATATGTTTTGAATCATATATACAAATTGATGCTCCGGTTTAACTGTTCTGACCAAAATCTAATAAGTTATACATATTACTGAATGCACTTATAACTTAACACAGATTCTTGCTTTCATTCAGAAGAACTTTTGATGCAGGGGAAGGCAAGCTCCTTACTGATCCCCTTATCAAGTTATTTCTCGGTATGTTCAGTTGTTTCTTTGTTCCAAGAGCGACATCTCTGTTCACTGTTTGTTATTTGTTTCATCATTTTGTCTGGCATGTTCTTGTAGGACGTGGGTGTGGAAGTTTTGTCTATGCAGGACTATTGAGATGTAGTGATACAGGCCTTTTGCCAAGAGGTATTTTAAAATCTTCAGCTACAATTTTCGTTAGCTAATTAATGAAATGTATAAACAAGAAGCAATGCCTCCATAATCAGTGGAGTGACTTTCAGTAATTCCTTAACCTAACTAATATCGAACTTAGATGTTCTATTGATAATTTGGACCGTTTGTAAGAAACTTGGAGTTGGAAAATTTGTGTTCTCAGGATACCCACACAAATCTATGGTTGCAAAAATTATTGATTTGAATAAGTATGAAAATATCATGGTCACAAGTCTTCACATATTTTTGAAAAATCTTGATTCCAAGAAAATGTAAATGCACTATCTTTAGATCTCATGACATTATTTTAAATTTAGTTCATTTATAATAAATTATCATCATATGCTTGTGGATGTATCCCTTATGAACAAACTATGTCATCCTAATATACTGCTCTTCATGGGTGCAGTTACGTCTCCACGCCGCTTCCGTATCGTAACAGAGCTCCTCCCACTGTATGTTCCCTACCTTCTGCAACCTAGATGTTTGGATGTACTTATTTTCAGGTGGTTGCTCTCTGTTTCAAAGTACAAGAGAATGACCAGAATCTGTTATATGGCTTGATTGTTAAAAGCATATTTCCATAAAGGCATGGTAAATATCATCTTGTATCAAAATTTAGTACAAAAGATGGCACAGGCAAGTGCGATGTCACTCAATTTTCTTTCTACTGTTTGTTTCAAATCCTATTAACAAAATGGTACAATATAGCCAGGAAGCACTTGGTAATTATACAATCTAGGATGTAGTATATAACACTAAGGAATACTAAAGAGCAACCATCTCATTCTTTCTTGCTCGCGTGCATATAAAGGACAACATACTTCGCATGTTTTGCACAACATTTTCTCGGATAATTAATAATCAAGTCTGGGGTTCCTGCGGTTTGTTGCTGTTGGGAATGCTCTTTTAGTGTGGTTGTCTTCCACATCTGGAGCCACGCGTCCCTGTTATTCTGCGGGTTTCTGGGGGTGGTGGCAGTGTTCATTGGTGTCAATGCGGCTGATTTGGGAGGGGTTTACGGGCAGCCGTGGCTCGCTTTTTTCTTCTTCTTACAGGTTCTAGGACAATTGAGGAAGGGATTGTGGTTGGTTGTGCATTGCTGCTATTATTCAGCATGTGCGCCAGGTGCACCGTGTTTTTCGGGTCCTTCATAGTTAATGAATGATTTCAGATTGCTGTTTGAATACTTTTGGCTTGTTTTGTTGCACCTCATATTTTTCTGCCCGGTCGTATCTGCTGAACCGAGCTGTTTTTGTGGTTGTTTTAGATGGATATTGCTCCGGGGCCTCGAGGTACTGCCTTTGCTATTGCACAGGTCCTTTTTGTTCCTGGTTTGCTTGGTGCGTGAACCTGCCGATGTTTCACATGTGCCGTTTTTGTTCTCTCCGTGGTAGCAGAGTCGTTCATAAATGGTCCGCCTAAGGCTTTAGATGCACCTCGTGCACGTCGGCGGCCACCTCAACACTGCTGTTAATAGTTGCTGTGGAGTTACTTTTTCCCCGCCATTGTTCTATGTTTTTTGCAAGGTTCAAGAAAGCGTTAAGCGTAATTGGTGCGGTGGCCTTCCGCTTAGCGCTTCAGCGCGCATAAGCGGCGCTTTTTTCCCTCTTTTTTCCGCTTAAGCGCTTATGCAATCGATGCGGAAGGCCTCCGCATCGCGCTTCAGTGCACATAAGTGACGTTTTTTTCCGCTTTCCTGAACCTTCGTTTTTTGTATTGCATCATATTTCGCTGAGGACCACTATGTCGCAGGCACAGAGACATTCTTACGTTTCGCCTGTCATGGCGATGGATAATCGTTGGAAGAGGCGTCGCCTTCAGATGCCTCATTTGTTTCGTTTTGTGTTCGTTTTGGTCTGTGGTTCTGTTCTGGTGCTCGGTGCTTGCTTGCTTACCTGCTCGCTCAGTGCAGCAATATGCCAGTGTGTATCAAAGATTCAAAGGGAATATCTGTTGTGATGGTAGTTGCAAAGGATTTTTTTATGGTTCATTCAATCTGAAAGAAAAATGCATGATCATTTGAGCAAATTAGTATCTGCAGGTATCTATCCAGTAAGCCAACAGAGGAGCGACTCAAAAATCACCAAAAAGCTGATTGTAAATTACCACTTCAACCTATAATTGATTGGTCATTTTTGTAGTTTTGCATACACACTTCTAGAATCATGCATGAGTACATATTGTGTTATTTATACGTTATCCGCCAATAAAGTTAACAACTCGTTGCACTTGGTTCATGATTTGAAAGGTATTAGTTCTTCCAAAAAAACACCCAGTTAACCAATCATGTGGAACACCAAAAAGCTTTGGACCTATAGACAGTTCTTTTCCTGTTTCAGTTCTTCTGAAGTTTGCTTGATTTTGTAGCATGGACACTCTTTTACATACAGTACCTATTTTTTTTGCCTTTGTCCTAACAAAGGACTGGAGTTGACACCAACAGATTCAATCCTTCTGAGATTGCTTTTACATGACTTTATACTGAATATATGCAGAGTTTTGGTCCTTTCTTAGACTGCATTCGTGCCTTCAGTTTTGTCCTCAAATGCATTCTCATGGGTATTGTTAAAAATTAGTCGGGGAACTGCTATTTTGTACTTGCACATATGAACTCATTTGTTGCATATGCGCGTAGGTGAAGAGTCAGAAAGCACTGCTATATTTGGTACTTATATATTTCGACTCACTTTCTTTTATATGAACCTCTTCATGATGTTTTTCAAATATCACTTTGAGCGACAATTCTTTCATGAGGTTTATATACACAGGTGTATCAGTACCCCTTTTTGGCTTTACCCTGTAATGTCCCAGCGTACATACATCTGGTTTGGTTCCAGTGCAGTTGGTCTTTGAGCACAGTATAGAATTGCAATTTTCATTAATTTTTTTCTTAGATGAATAGTTAGATTCCATGTTTTTAGTCAACTTAATGGACAACAGGCATAACTACAATCATCGTATAATTTAATTTGTTTTAACCTTTTTCGAAAGCTTTTAATGTAATCTATGAGAGGTGCAATTTCAGTTTTATCTATATCCTGATTCTTATTTAATGCATACATAAAACAACTATCCCCAAGGTTGCTTTCCTTTCATTTATGATCAGGCCAATTGATGCCTCGAATGTTTGTTTATGTTTGTAGGTATATGGTGCCTATTATTGTTGTTGAAAGTGAGTGTAGTACAGAGATGGTGTGAAGTTGCTAAAGAGATGGATTTAATATATGGAAGGAAAGGGAACTCGCGACCTGTTTTTCTTGAGTGATCTATATGGGTAGACAATGAGCTAGGATTATTATAGTATTACCTAATGCAAGAGATGGAGAAAGTGAGCCATCCTCTTTTTTGTTTTTCTTTTAATTGTGAACTCTTTGAATCTTCTTTGTGAAAACTTTCTTGAGCCAAATAAAGTCAGGTATCAACTTTGTGAGCGCGTAGCACGTGAAAATGTAGGTGAGAAATTTTTGTTTCATTTTTTTTTTAACATTTCAAAATGTGTCTAACATGTATTTTAAAATAAAGGGAGCATATGTTTCAAAACACATCTTTATAGGCTTTAAAGTTTATAGCAAAAGTGCCCGTGCGTTGCATCGGGATAAATAAAAATCCAAATGCTCCATGAATTCATTTGTGATGACACTTATTCTGTGTGCCATCGTTAATCCAAGTGGCAATATTTTCTCCATGTAATGAACATGATTTAAAAAAAATGATGGACCAGCAGTTCAAATATCACCTTTTTAAGAAACCCTTATCATCACTTAAATTTTGGCTCAAACTCGATTGGGCCCCCTGTGTGTTGCAACGGATTTTCTAGATCTTGTAATTTAAGCCTCCATCAATATAGGAAATCCCGACATAATGGCATCAAAACCGTTTGTTTTAATTTTGTAAATTGTCGTATTTTGTCACTTGTTATCCGAAGAATTAAAACATATTTTAAAGTAATATTTATCCACGACTTGAATATTATATATAATAAAAAGAGCATAATAATACATTAAATAAAAAAAATAATTCAAGATAATCAGATTGTGTAGTTTTGTACCGAGTAGAAGCTAGCAGGTCGGTCTAAAACAGTAGGCACCGATATAGTCCCCTCTATCCTCATCAGATTATATGTGGGCGACGGGCAGGAGCAGGAGCACCGGGGATGATTACGGCCACAGTCCAAATGGCATGGCGTTTCAATGCAGCCAATTTAACTCATTACCCATAGAAGCTCATATCCCCCACCACCTGCTGGGCAGGCAATGCAGAGTCCAATCACTGCACACGTCTTCCTTTTATTTCTCAGATGCAGCCCAACCTTTTCCATAATTTCTTCCTTGTTTTCTCCTCTTCCGTCTATCCATGGAGACTTTTTTTTTCTGCTGCGCTCCCATATGATTGCTACGGCCACCACCGATACGGACGCCCGATGAAATAATTCCTTTCCGGTCATAGTGATGCTTCTGTTTTATCTTGGTGGCTTGCTAATTTCCAGGAAACTGGCGTATATAAGCAGGGAAGACTCCCTGTAACGCAGCGAGGTGGGACTAATCAACAGATAAGATTCGTTCGTTGTTTTCGTCGTATCGCTGGTTTCGTGGCGTTTGATCGCTAGATGTGATTTTTCTACCGGTTATTTAGGCCGTGTGATACACCGGTTGCCCAGTACGGAACGAAGCCCATAGGCCATAGCGTGATCAACCGATCGACCCAGTACGTAAGGAAGCCCATATCCGAACTGGAGCGGAGCGTTTTCCCGATCGCCACCGCTCCGCTCCGTGTTCTGAGTCTGACGGCTCCTAATTGAACCGGTACGGTGGTAATTTGCTGTATTATGTGATTTGGTGGGAGGGCAAAACGGTCCAAAAAAAGCGTTGACGAAATTTTTTGGCAGAAACCTTAGCTCCTTTATTATTAGGTATAGATTAATCGTTAATTAAACATATTTTATCCCATCCCATCCCGTACATGTTTGCCCATGAACCAAACACACATGTTAAGTCAACCCACGAAGGGGTATCAGCAGATCCTAGCCGTCTAAATAGAAGAAAGTTTAGAGGGTGGGACACCGGAGCAATAGCCAAGTTGAAGTTAGTACTCCCTTCGATAAACATCTTTGATGGAACGGAGGGAGTAGTACTAGCAGCAAACACATATTAATGTACTATCCGGTAGAATCCTTATTCCCTTACAACAACAATCGAGTACTATATATGCGCCGCAATGCAAGTGCACGTCGCTACCAATCAAGAGATTAAACTCATCCCAAGTTCCCAACGTACCGGCTGATGAGCAATATGGCGAAGGAAAACCAGGACTCCCTGCCGACGCTGCCGGAAGATACAATCATGATGGAGATCATCTCTTACCTGCCAGCCAAGTCGGTGGGCCGCCTCCGCAGCGTGTCGCGCGCGTGGCACGCCGCGCTCTCGTCGACCACCTTCGTCGAGCTCCACCGCCGGCGAGCCAACAGGTCGGGCCAGCCCAGGCTTTTCTTCTGTCCAGGGAGCGGAGAAGACGAGGACGTTCACGTATGGCAGCCTGGTGCTGGTGGTGGTCCGGCCAAGAAGCTGACACCCAAGCCCGACGAGTTCTGGGACCCGGCACCTCTCACCAAGCCTCTCCATGGCCTCCTCCTCGTCCGTAGCAAGAGCTACTTGGTTTACAACCCCTGCACCGGTTCATCCTTGGTTCTTCCCGACAGCGCAGCGCCGATGAAGAGGAGTCGCCGGCGCGAGACAGCGACGCAACCGATGCCAACGTATTTCTTCCGTGTATGCTACGGCCTGGGCTACTGCTCGGTTACCTCTGAGTACAAGGTGGTGCGTGTGTTCAGCGACAGCTACAACGATGTCGACCCACCCTGCTCCGAGGTCTACGTCCTCGGCAAGCCGGCGTACTGGAGGCCTACCGCCCAACAGCCGCCTCCTCTCATGTGCACCGTGAGCGAGGACAACCCAGGCGTGTTCCTTGGAGGATATCTGCACTTCCTTTGTGAAGACGGTCGCATCCTCACTTTCCACATAGGCAATGAGACCTTCGGGGTCTTGCTGCCCCGGCCGCCTCCGCCCGTTCGGCAGGATGATGCCGTCGAGATGGTGGAGCTACATGGGAGTTTATGTGTGTGCCACGGATTTATCGGCCACCGCGACGGTCTATACCGTATATGGATGCTGCAGGGACGGCGGTGGAAGCTTCTCTGCAGCATCGATCTAATGGCGTGGACGGAACCTGAGCGGATACGGATGGAGACCGGCGCTCTTGACACCATGAGCTGGATAGCTCCGCTCTACATGTTTGACAGCGACAATGATGGGCACCAAAAGATCATGTTCGGGACTGGAAACCGCATAGCGTTTACCGTGGACGCTAATGGCGGCACAATGGAAACCCTATTCAAAGCGGACGACGACACAATCACCGATAGCTTTGCGGACTGCGATCACCCATCGCTAGGCTTGTTCGAGGAGAGCCTTGTGCCCGTGGGACGAACAATCGAGGAGATCGCCTTCTCATCGCCGGCCAACCAGGCTTGGTTTCACATCCTCAAGTGGATGCCTGCACGCTCGGTCGCCAACTTGAGCTTGGTGTGCAGAGAATGGCGCGCGATGATCATGACTGACAGCTTCATCCGTTCCCATATCCTCCATGCAAACCTGAATAGGAGCCCTCGGATCAGGATGATCATTAATCCTCCCGTTGTAGGATACATCGATTTGCAGTTCTTCAGTGATTTGGGTGCGCCAGCCTGCGGTCTTAGCCTTCCGTGTTCACAGCCTTGTCATGGCCTCAATGTTGGAGGTAGCCGTATTGGAAGTTTCGTTTGCAATCCCATCATGGGTTACAGCGAGGACATATGGTTTGAAGAAGATGAAGACATGTCTTTTTCTGGTCGTATAGGCTTGGGCTACAACTCAAAAACTAGCAAGCATGTGCTAGTGCTTGCCCAGTACAAATCTTACTTGGCAACACTAGAGTACCACCTTGAGTGCAAACTCCGGTATGTGGAAGAAAATGAATGGCGTCCAATAGACCCTCCTCCTAGACCTGTATTAGCTAGCACGGCACCCACATTTGCCAATGGAAAAATATGCTGGCTGGTAGAGCCTAATCTTGGACAGGTTTCTCCAACTTGTGAAGTCGTGGCCTTCAATGTCGAGTCAGAGGAATTCGAGGTTCTTCAAGGCCCACAGTGCAACCATCCCGTCGGGCGTATGTCCATCCTCTGTCTAAAAGGTGCGCTTTGTGTGGCTTGCTCGAACAAAAGCATTAACGTGATTGACATATGGATGATGAAGGAAGATAATGGGACCTGGTTAAGGGAGTATCATATAGACCTCACAAAGTTCTACCCGGAGTATTCGTCGGAGGAGACCACACCATTGGCTATTGACCCAAAGGACGGACGAATTTTGCTTAGCACGGGTTGGTCATTGGGCTACTATGATCCCAAGACAGCCGCATTGGAGACCATCTATAACATGGGTATGCAGGACGATCGCTGGAAGTTTTCTCCTATTATATGTGATGAAAGTTTAATCTTCACACTTGGGTTAGCATGATCAATTCTGATAATAGACTATTCCCATGTTCTTTATGCTTTTGCCAAAAAAATAACATTCCAAGAACTTATAAGCAAAACTGCTTGTATCATTACTTTACTTTATCTTTTGTGTCGCCCATATGTTTCAGTGAATCTTATTTTCAGCTTGATTTATATGTAACCTTGGCAAAGAAAATCATCATGTATGCCAAGAATATATGGTTGAATGGTTATAAGGGCAGTGATACCACTAGCTCACTTTGATGTTTCATAAATACGAAATATTTTTTTAGCGGGAGGCGATGTTCTCGTCGATTGCGAGACGTCTATGGTGACTTTGTCAATCTTAAAGCTAGCCGGATCGTGCGTTTATAGAGGTGGTTATATATACGTATCTGAGTATCTATGATGCACTATCTTTCACAAAAAAGTTCATCATGTATACCATCAGCTGCACAAATAAGAAAATAATAATATTCAATTATTCGGTGCACCAGTTAAACAAAAGAAGAAAATGAGGAGCAGGTGCAAATTCATGAATAAAATATAGGAGTTGTTGCGGTTTACGTTATGATTAAGTCTACTAGTTTTTGCAGGACTCCCAACCTAACGGTGCCTCCTTTCACTACTAGAAAAAGTGCCTTCCGTTGGAAGCAACTCGGAGCATTAGTCCTAACCGTGTTTGGAACCGAGACTAATTTGAGCATTAATCACGGTTCCAACGGCTAGGACGCCGCATGGGGCATGGCCAGCATTAGCTCCGGTTCAAACGGAACTTTTAGTTCCGATTGGTGTTTCTGACCAGGACTAAAGATCCATCTTTCTTATATATATTATCATGCCTGCCCGAGCTTGTGTGTGAGCCACACTTAGCTTTGAGAGATGTATGCTGGTTTGTTTTTCCCTTCTTATGCACAAGATGTATGCGATGAAATGCATGAGAATATGATGCCACTTGAGTTTACACAAAACAAACATGATATAAAGTGCTCGAGCCACACTTAAAGTTTCTTCTCTTTTTTTCCTCCTCGATCGAGGTTAACAACTTTATTCTTTCATCTGTCATTGATAAAAATGCATGCGTCGATGTACATCACGTCTCTATTTTATGATGTTCTGTAATGGTTTTTGATATACTTAATTATATAATGCAGATGAGACGGCAATGGATGTACGGTGACCGACGCACTGTCGAGTTCATTATGGGTATGCATTATTTTATCGGTGTGGCAGAGGCAAACAATCGGAATGGTTTTATGTGTTATCCATGTGGTGTCTGTCAGAAAGCATGTAAGTAGGAGTGGATCCGCGCATCTCTTTAATTCTAGTTTCAATATCATTATCATGCTTATTATTTGATTGAATTTATTCTCGTAAAGTGGCTGAGGCATGCACATAAGACTAATTTATGTGCATTCTATGTTTACGAGTACATGCGCATGAAGACAAGTGAGCGGTGCATAGCTGATTTCCTTCAAGTACATAAATAATATTCACAATTTTATTTTATTACCACCAATTGCGTTGAGTTTCATTCATAATTTCTTTCTTTTTATGATGATTTGATATATATACTCACAACTCATTTAGTCATATTGATCTCATTCTTTTAAAGAGCAATAAGATACGGGACCAGCACCTACCAAAGGATGGCGTACAAGCAATTCAAAAGGAATTGGTGGGATTTTTTGCATGTGGAGGTCATATCTGCAGACGGAGAATACCATTGCCACTAATGCCTCAATGTAATTTAGTGATCTCCATGTAATTAGATAGATAATATTCTAAATTGTATATATATGTATGCACGATCGTAAGATAAATCATATTATATATGCATCAACGTGTACAATATATAATAGCGTAGAACGACGCGGATTTTCTACCATGGGTGGTAGCTGTGCATAGGGCAGGAGCCGTTGGATAGAGGGAGCTAAAAACTAATGAGGTGCAGATGAAAAGTTAGTCCATCATCTCACGTAACGGATGTTATATATATGATGAGACAGCTAAGTGTCTGGGAGGAATAGCAGACTGGCAAACTCAGCTCCGTCTTTAGGTTGTCGTTTTGGTTCTTTTTTGACGAGTGCTATAGGTCACGGTGCAGAACCTATCTGAATGATGGTTTTTTTTCTAACCAAATCGACATTTTACTATCTGCATGGCTACCATGTTGAGTTAGTTTTGTTGTTTTTTTCCAAAACGACAAGTAGACGTCGGCTACGGTCATCACTCTGAACTGTCCTGCATGGTTACCATGTTGAGCTAGTTTTGTTGTTTTTGTTCCAAAACGACAAGTAGACGTTGGCTACGGTCATCACTCCGATTCTTTGTGTCTTTTTTCTTTCCAAAACGACAGGTTAGTATCGGTCACGGCTGAAACCGAGCTGAATCATGTTGTTGTTTTTTATCCAAAATGACAAGTTAACGTGCTATGACTGTCATTTCAGTATCAATTTTGTTTAGCTCATCCAAAAAAATTATGGAGCAAAAGATACTGCCACCGTGCTATGACTGCACAAGCCAGCGCCGTGGAGGCTGTCCATCAACCGAGTCTAACTCCGAGTGTAGACTGTCATTTTAATATTGTTCGACAAACAATTATCACTGTAAACAAGCAAACTCAAAATCTTCGGCGGTGCACGGTGACCAGGCTAAAATGTACGTTAGTATTGATGCAAAAGCCCCAAGTTACCACGACGCGGCTGGCAGCCAAAAGCCTAATTCGGTATGAATTGTTGCCATTAGTGCTGAGGAAGAAGTGTGATTTCAATGTAAAAAAGAAAAATCCTCCACGAAACGGATGCAAATTCAGTAATAGCATGCTTTCGGTTAACAGAAACACGAATTCATGTTGTTTTCCAGAATTTGAACTTAGATAGCAGCGGACTAATCCGGCCCAATTTAACTGAAATTAACTGAAATAGTAAGGTTGCATGAACAAGAAAATAAAGATGAATTAAATGGCAGATGAGACCTCAGATCACATCCCAAGTCCCAACCCCATCGCTTGACAAAGTATCAGTTGCGAAAAATTTGGATCATGAACTTATTTGAGTTGTGGTGGTACAAGAAAATAGAAGAAACAACATGTTTGGTGTGCCGTGGTTACAAGCCACAAGCCACTACCAGTCCAACTAAATCAGCTTTGAAACTGACAAATCATAGGCTCTTCATATTATAAGGGAACCCGTATGCCGTGACGGTTGGGAGAAACGATGCACGGCCAAGACCCCAGCTCTCCCTGACCTCTCCGGGAATCACCACTTGATTTCCTTGTCGCCTCCAAGGACCAGCACCGTCTTCCGTACAGCAAATTCGACCTCAATTCCAACTTACGCCACCCGACTCAGATAATTGATACATCTTCCTAAAGAGAGAATCGGAGAACACTGGAAAAAATTATATATCTTCAGTGTATACGCCTCAAAGAAAGCACCAGATGAGGCGGGTGGCACCAGAGTGGAGAGAATATCATTCGCCAGCCTCCAATCGAAATGAGCAAGCGAGAACCAAAACTGATTCAAGAAGAAACAATAATTGAGATCACCTACAGGGGATAGAAAGAGGATAACGGGGGAGAGAAACACCAGCCATCCTCGGCCATTCCCGTGACGGCCGGAAGCACGGGAGGACCAAGAGTTACAGCAGGCCTGCCTCCCGGCGACGGCGTGGGGAACAACAGGGGCGTTGCCACCCGGCGGCTGCACGGCGAGCACGAGGGTTGCGACCTTGGCGGTGCGGCGAGCAGAAGCTTCGCGGCCTCCCAGCGGCGACGCGGCGAGCGGGACTTCCCGGCCAGCCAGTGGCGGCGCGGCGAGCAGGAGCACAACCTTGGAGGCGCGGAGATCAGGAACTTCTCAGACTCCCAGCGGAGAGCAGGAGCTTCAGCCTCCCGGCGGCGGCGCGGCGAGCGGGAGGGTGGCGACCTTGGGGGCGTGACGAGCAGGAGCTTCGCGGCCTCCCGGCGACGGCGTGGAACCAGGAGGTGTGTGGCCTTCCTTCGGCGGCCCGATGGGCACTTGGACACCGCTGGGATCCCGGCCATGGCCAGCGGGGAGAAGAAGGTGGCGAGGGGTTGGTCGTGGGAGATGGAGGATAATTTTCAAGAAAGTTCTATGTCAAAAGAAAATGTAAGCGATGGCAGCTTAGCGTACTGCTTTTATTCTCAACTGTATGGCATGCGTTGTGGACGGTGAAAAAAAATCCCAAAATAACAGTTTGCTCACGGCTACGGTAGTTAGCATCCATCACACTATTTTCTTTTAAATTTGAAAAGGATGTTATCGTTGGATGCTTTGGAACGGTTGTCCAAAAAACTAAAACGTACCGTGTCTAACTTGTCGTTTTAGTTTCGACCAACCGTGTCTAGCTTGTCATTTTAGTTTGGATCGTGGCCGTATCTAAGTTGGCGTTTTAGTTTGGACCGTGACCGTGCCTATCTTATCATTTTAGTTCAGACCGCGACCGTGGTGGCTTGTCGTTTTAGTACGGACCATGACCGTGTCTAATTTGTCATTTTGGTAGCAAAATGAATGGAAAAAATAGCACGGTTCGGTTTGATTTGCTCCTTATGTAACGGAGCAGCATGCAAGTATCTAACACCGTGTGCTCCCTTGTGCTCCCTATAGAGGATCTAATGGTTGGATTGATATGCATAGCTACACACCATGGTAGCCCACTATTTCCCTAGCGTAGAATATGTATACGAAAACTTGTTTGGAACACAAAATGAAAAAGAATTGAATGGATAACCAGGACTAAATACCCTCACAAACCGGAACTAAAGACCTTTTTTGACTATTGTTCATAGCTTTGTTTGACTGGATATCAACATTATACATTATACACTATATAATGGATGATCAAGTTAACGATCCCACATCGATTTAGGAACTGTAGATTGCCTAATTTTTACCATGTCTCATTAACCTGTTGGTTGACACGTACCCTTCTGCTTTTATTGCTCGGCTGGTTTGCTCGTGAGATTTATTTTCGATTTTCTTTTTTCTGGGTGGATAGGCAACCGGCAACCGGTTGATGCGTGGCTTTCCTTCCTACCGATGCGGGTTCTTCCGGTGATCGCGGTAGAAATTAGTGCCGTGTGTATTTTTTTACCATGCTTACCTCTATCTAGAAATACCTAACGGTGGGATCCACTTACCATGGTTAACACCGCTTTTCTCATCCGGGTGCGCCGCTTTGACCGAATAATCCAGGAGCATCCAGAAATCCCAGCGGCCGAGGTCTTGCCGCACGAGACACGCCCTTCGCCCTTCCTTCCCCCACCTTCTGCAGGCTCTCATGTCCCGTTGTTGCCCTGTATGACTCGCGTCTGTGCTTCCTTCCGTCGATTCGCGAGGTGGCGTGGCTCACCGCGGGAAACTCCGGCCCGGGTGGTACTCTGCACCTTAGATTAGAATGGCCAACGCCCAGTCAGCCGCCGCCGCCGAGAGAACGGCCATGGCCGGCGCATCGGGACGGATGCTCTTGGATGGGCGGTGGGAGGGGCTGCTGCCGCCCAGGGAACCGCCATGGCCGACACATCGGGATGGAGGCTGCCGGAAGGAGCGGTTGCCGGCGCCGAGAGAACCACCTTGGCTGGTGCGTCAGGATGGAACTCTCGGATGGAGCGCCTGCCTCCTATGAACCCGATGTAAGTCTACGTGGCCGGAGGTGAAAGGGAGGAAGGTTCGTCTCCAGGTGAGTAGCTCTCTCTTTTCGATAAATCCTGATTGAGGCTGACCATGTTTTTCTGCATATGCCCTCTCCTATCCATCGCGGCCGAGAGGATGGATGGTGGAGGCATGGAGGGGCTCTTCTCCTTGATTCTGATGTGTATCCGCCGGATCTTGCGTTCCTCAATCCAGCACCACCGTTTATCAGGGCCTATGTTTGAGTTTCACAACTGGGTTCTCCGGAGGCCTTCATGCAGTGCTGGTCCACGCACATGGTTCCCACTAGCAGTGTCGACGCCGTGGTCAAGCTGCGGTGGGAGGTGAGCATCAAGGACGCTTTCACCGTCTTCTCCGCCTTCCATGGAGTTGCCAGCTGTACCCGCAACCTTGATGGCATCCCGTTTTATGGATGACGCTGCACTATTTATCATGTTTGGCAATACCTACCCCAACATCGATGTATCAATCCATGCCTTGGTCTGCATACAGAATTCCTTTGGGCATTAGACATGATTTATGGTATGAATAGTTGATTCTATAACAGTAGATGACATGATCATCCCTTTTTAGGTATGTCATTGTATTACTATCTCTTGGATGGAGACACCATTTGTACAACCCATTAGTTCCATTCTCTGTCCAATCTCTAATGATTGCTCATTTGTCATCATCAACCAGTGAGGATGCACGAGATTCATTGATGTTCTATTTGATTGTGCAAAGAAAGCTGTGAGCCATCGGTATTATGGGATTCTATTCTCCAACATATGTTTGCCTGCGAGAGTATTCCCACTTCAGATTTATCTAGATTTATCAGAATTATGGAACTGCGAGCGCAACAATATTATGGGATTTATATGGTTATAGGTTTAACTGATGGTAACTAAAACATCTACTGTGTTGCGGGTCTGCAAGTGATGTTGCCCTGCCATCCCATCATTCATATGTCATATTTCAGTTGAGAGTAACAATCAGGTTATGTTCTATGTGCATATGCGATATTGTTAGGCAAAAAGGGAATGAGTTTTTCACAAAGTATTGATTGTAGTGCCCCTTTTTTGTCATTTCAAATATATGAAGAAATACATGGAAGAAGTTATGGGTAAACATACTCATATTAGTTACCATAGAGTTAACATAAATGCACTGGCTGATG
The DNA here is from genome assembly GCF_022539505.1 of Lolium rigidum. Lineage (NCBI taxonomy): Eukaryota > Viridiplantae > Streptophyta > Magnoliopsida > Poales > Poaceae > Lolium > Lolium rigidum. The sequence goes on from NC_061509.1 coordinate 42,998,221, forward strand.
CATCCCACTAGGGTTGGTCATAGGGAACAACTTCTTTCCAGATCAGGTATTAGTGTGTACTGAAGGACTGCTTTCTATCTTCACCAGTATTTGCCATCTTTTCTTATTTGCGGTTCTTTCCTATAGGAGTTCCATAACAAAACTATTTAGAACAAAATTAATGATCAATATTCAGGCTTGCTATTAATTTCTTATATTATAAGAAAATAATTTTCTAAATACAAATAGCGGGTCAGGTGGTAAGTTTCGAGAATATGCAACATTCCAATTATGGCACCCAACTTTTGTCTTTGAACCATACTACTTTATCAGTTACTGTTTTTTTGCATGGATATTTTTTCATTTACTTATGAGTGCAAATATCAGACATAGCACTGAACTTATTTCTTTGGATCATACAGTTTTTCAGTTAGTAACAAAGCAATGTTATTATTGCTAATCATGGTTGTTGTTTTTTTAAATCCGCAGCAACATTTGTGCCCATCTGAGCTTCCGTTAGTTCATTATATTTTTTTCCATTATACTTCAGTATATGATGTTTTTTGAGTATCAATATTATTTTTCTACATCTAAGAGTCTAGTTTGTGTCCATTTGTGCTTGCTTTCATGTTCTCTTAACAAAATTACTTTGTACACTCTTCCTAGATTTGTTTTGAACACAATTACAGTATGAGTTTTGCTTGCTTTGGCTGAAGATATTCCGATTAGCTCTTGAAAGGTCTGTCTGAGACAGACTTGAACTTTGATTGCTTAAGTTTTTTCAATCCTATTTACTGGTCTCGATCTGTTTTAGGGATTTTGATATTTCAGGAACATAAAGTCGAGAGTCAAGACAGGATATATGTGCCGAAGGAGGGCCAGTTATCTAATTTCAGTACTTCAAGACAAGCCCGGTGGTGAAACAATTCAGGCTGGACTACTTACAACAGTTGTCAGCTTCCTTTCGCAGCATGGACGGGGTGATGGACGCAGATATTCAAGCACGATTTGTAGAAAAAATGTTACTTAAGAATGAAGAACAATGCTGGCAGATTTGTTCTTTCCCTTCCAGTGCAAAAGAGGGAAGAACAATCATCAACCTCTCTTCTGGCGGTGAGGACATTGATGCAACGCACTGACCGGTTGGAGAGGTATAGAGCAGCTATATCAGCTACCTTATGTTAATCTTAGTGTAGATAAAAATTGTTAGATAATTTCTCTACCCCTCCGTCTTTAATATACATCAATGATCAATCTACTTTATGATCCAGTGCACAAGCGTCGTCTAGCTTAGCTCATTAAGAATATGCATCTGCTCCATCTCGCTTTGCCATCATTGTAAATATCTGCTGTTGCAATGAGCTAATGCGTGTCCTATATATGCATCAGCTTTCTTAATACTTCTATTTATATTTCCTGCTTATCTTACCTTATGAAATATGTATATTAAAAAAAGGTAGTGCCACAGGCGCAGCGTGTCATCTGTGTTATTTCAAGGAAAGCTGCTGTAGTTAGTTGCGTTCAAGGACGCGGTGGAGTTTCATCTTTTATGCCTCCATGCGGTGCGCTGTATTGAAGCGCTGGCCTTTTTGAAGATCTGGACGAACTCACGGCCCTGGATGTCGCTCTCACAGGTGGCAAGTGAAGCACTGCTCCCGTGGCTGTGATGAGCAGGGACTTTACCAGGACAAGCATCTTCAGTCTAGCAGAAACTGCGTATGGTTCTGCAGACTGGTACATTGCCCTCGAGAAGCTAGATGCAGCCTGCACATCTTACTGGTTTTTCAGTGGGTTGTCTCCTATTGTTTAATTCTTATGTCTTCATATGTCTGCACAGCTGGGATTACTCATTTGTGAACCGTCTCATTTGTTGTCAAATCCTCTTAATTCAGAGTTTACAGCTGTCTCAAGCAGAGCTCAGACAGAGGTACGCATCTGACTCCATAATTTTCATTATTCATCTCCGATCTCGTGCATGGAAGTTTGCGAAATCTTTTTAATTTCTGAAACTTGGATCTATTTCATAAGATCTGGTATAGATGTGCATTGCTAAATGCCGAGATATGTGTTTTGAACTTATCTTGGTTGCATAGGACATCAAGAAAAAATATTGATTATTTGGTTGAAACATATGTTGCAGAGGCTTAGGCGATTACTGCTACTTTAGCTGTTGTAAGGCCCAGGCAAGTTAATGTGAAATGGGGCATTCAGCTAACAGAGAGTAGTCCAGATGCCACACCCAACATGAGGTGTTGCACTGTAAATGAGATTGCAGAAGTGCTGAAGGGATATTTTCAAGTGTACCAAGTGTCGTGAAGCTGCACCGTCAATTTGGTGGCCTAATAGGCAAAAAATATTTGACAAGTATGGTTCTCCCTCAACAGAGGGAGACATTGCGTGAGTATCTTTTTTTATCTGTGTAGTTATGACTATGATTCAGTATTTCCTCTCTTTCCTCTTATGAGAATTTTGTAATATCTGTCGGATACACAAACTGCAAGAATTAGTTCTTCACTAAGGACTGCTAATTATTCTCTTGACATGTTGATCACATCAGTTCTACATTCAGCACACGCTATGGCCTTTATTATCTTTTTCCGTGCGTGAATATCTTTGAGTGTTCTTTCCTTTTATGAATCTTTCAAGATGCTTTGCATTTGAAGTCAGGCCACCATCAGGAGCGACAAGGTGTATCCTGAATAGCAGATTATTTCATCTCTTCTAGCGTAAGCCATTTTTAAAAATCTTTAGCATGAACTTATTTTGTGCTGCGTAAAAACAATCCAACTCCATTTGCCCCTAGCAGCTTGATATGTGCGTTAAGCTTCTTTGAATCTCTAATTGTTCTCCTGATCTCATATGTATCTTCCTAACATTTCAATTACATTGACCGTGGTCAGCATACTTTTGGAGACTATTACTCTTCTCCTTCCACCTGAAGGTAGCAAATATTAAGCCGTGAGCATATTATTTGGTCTTTATTTATTTTAAAAAAGTAAGCCAAACTTAAGTACGATTCACGTAATTTTCTTTTACCTGTTACAATATATTATTTCCCGAATGTTTCGATTGCTATGGCGAGATTTCTACAACTACAAAATCAGACTAATTGTTTCATTTTTACTATAATGCTGTTTCTCTGGAATCATGTAAATATTAGAGTTTATCTTTCTTTTCCTGCATTTAGTTCATACAGTTCACTTCCTTTTTGACTACTACTTCAGACCTAAATTTCTAATTGCCTCTTCCCTTGCCGTAGAGAAGCACTATGTGCTATAGGTTTTGGTGGAAGAAAATGAATCTTGTGCATCAATGGGCATACCTATTGGTTTTCTACAGGTGAAAAACTGGTCCGTCTAAAGAGTAGAACTGTTTGAAATGACAAGAAGCTAGTGCTAGGCCAGCACAACCATCAACCAGCAACACAGAAAAAGCTCCAATGGCTTTTCAACCTGACGATGCTCCAAATAGATTAGAAGACAACATAACTTCAGGTGCCACACGAGCAAGGACATCATAGAAAAGCCTGACTCAGATCAGTAGTTATTCCATTCATTTAACTCCCAGCAGCCACAGTTTATGAGGCACACAATTACAACGCAAAGCATATCTTCTAAAAGCTATTATTTTCATTTAACAATGTTAGCTCTGCATCTGAAAAGAAGAAGAGGAAGGCATCAGCTTCCGCATCAGCCAAGAAACAATTCAGGAAAGCGCTCTTTCCACAGAAATAAGGATCCTGCTACTTGCCCGGAAGCATGAACTTTAAACGGTGGTTAGCCCTGAACATGTGCTATTATCAGCAGGTGTGCTAATATAACTTTAATTTCTTTTATGTTCTCACCGCAGATTCTTAAACGGTTCAGACGAACATGAAGGAGAGAAGATCGGCTAAGTGTAAATTTCATCGACTAGGACAGATATTTGTAACATTATGGGACTACCAGCTACTCTAGACTGCTTGTGCCTTTGATGTGTAATATTTGGTACCTACTACTACCCAGCTATGTCCTAAGACCTACTAACGTGTATATCTGCATGCTTGCGCGCGGCTATTTACTGTCGTGTACTACTTAGGAAAACTGTTCCTTACAATGCTCTCATGATTCTGCACATATAGTCGACACTTTGAATCACACGGCTTTGTATGCCACCATCCACCTCTTCTCAAAACATGTCTTAGTATATCAAACCCCCTGCTATAGTATACATCAGAAACTATTAAACAACTATATTCAGTCAATATTTTTATCTTCTACTGACAATATACTACCCAACTTAACCATACCACTTAAACAACAACCTCAATTCGGATGTTACTCCACGGGCGCGGCGTGCCGCCGCGCTAATGCCTCCTAGTTTTGTACCAAAGATAGACGAATTTTGCTTAGCACGGGTTGATCATTGGGATACCGTGACCCCAAGACAGCCGCATAGAGACCATCTATAGCATGGGTATGTAGGAAGATCACTCGAAGTTTTCTCCTATTATATGAGATGAAATCTCCGGCCAAAGGTTCTCCATGCTGGGCCTCTCTGGCCTTTGCTGCTGCCGGCGCTAACGGCGGTGGCGGCGCCCTAGTCGGCAAGCGCCGGCAAGGGGAGGTGGGCGGCTCGCTGCATCGTCTTCTCGCTCGGGGAGTCGAGGCGGTTGTCTCGCGCGGGTGCAACTCGGGCAGGGGGCGTGCCTTGCAATGGCCTTGTTCAAGACATTGTTTTGAGAGCAGTGACTATCTTCAGGTGAAACTTAAGATCTTTTGATCGGACGACGATGACGCTTGCGCTATGTTCTCTTTTTGGAGGCGTCACTTTTAGAGAGACTGGAATCCGGGTGTTGTCATGGTGGTGGTTGTATTGTTGCTGTTGGTGCTAGAATAATGTAGCGAGACTTTTTTTCTTAGCTTTAAATTTTGACAATGTGTATCCATATTACCATTAGGATGTTGCGTTATTGCAGAAGCTAAATGTAATTGGTATCTTTCGATATTAATATATTTCCTTTATCTTGAAGTTGGAGTTGGCTTCCCGGAGTTCCTTTCTTCGGTCGTGACACGGTCCAGTAGCTTAGCGTATCGTCTTCTCTGGACGGTGCAAGGCGAGTTTGTCGTTCGGCTGGTGTGGGTTGTGTTGTAATCCGTGTGGCGTCGTGTTTGTATCGGGTTGCCTTCGTTAGCGTTGTTCGGCCGTCTTGACCTCTTCTTCTATGAATTTTGATGCACCTTCCAGGGTGTATCCTTGAAAAAAAAAATTTCCTTTATCAAAAATGAGATGAAAGTTTAGTCTTTCCACTTGGTTGGCGTAATCAATCCTGATAATAGACTCTTCCCCGATGCCTCCTTCACGGCGTAGTTTAACTGGATAGCAACATTTTATTGTACCAAGTTCAGTAGAATCGTTATTTACTGAACTTGCCAACTACAGAAACCTGGGCTCAACATTGCTACTCATTAAATTTCAAGTTTACATACCTAGTAGACACATGTCTCGGTGTTGTTCCGGCCGACGAAAACCTACTCTACTTTTTTCGACAACGAGCATATATTAATATCGAAGATTTCAATTACACCTAGCATCTGCAACAACGTATTGCCCTATCGGTCTTACGGATGTATACAGCAAAAAAAGTAAAAAAAATTATTGGAAAAAAGAAAAGTCCCGCTATGGTAGTTTAAACATTGAAACAACAACACTAACACCACCAAGACAACACCATGAGTCCAACTTCTTCAAAAGCGGCGCCTCCAAGAAGGGAACAATGCACAAGCGATGTTGTCGCCCGATCAAAGATCCGAGTTTTCACCCCGAAGAAGGTCTTCACTCTCAAAACAATGCCTTCAACAAGGTCATTGCCAGACGCAACCAATTAAAGCCAGGCCTGGATTTTCACCCTGAAAGATAAGACTTTGGTCTTCTCCTGTGCAGTCACCCCCACTTGCATGCCGCTGCTCCAAGTCATGAAACACCAAGCCAACTCCTCCTCGCCCCAAAGAATGGATCCTCCATTGCTAGTCCTCAGATCTCGGCCTTCATGACACTCTGCCAGCACCATGGAACGAGAACATGCCCCAAGATATTGAAAGCCAGCAGAGCTTCGAAACGCTCCCTCTGAAACCAAACGGCTAGCGTAAACATGAGTGCGCACGACCGAGTCCCACCCGATCCAGCAGTCTCCAGGCGTGAATTGCCATGGAAGATCGTCCCGGAACCCATCACTCTAGCCAGATCAATGGAGACACAGCTCTGGCAGATCAACATCTTGACACAAAAAAGGAATCCTAGGACTGCCGCCTTTATTCAGGTCGCGCCCCCACGCCGGCGACCATCCCAGGCCGGCCAAGGTTGCCGCCGGAGACACCAAGCGCATATCGCGTTGTCCGAAGACACCGAACACGCCATGGGCACCGCCGCAGTCGAACGCCAGCCCACCACCGGCGACATCAGCCGTCGCCGGCTTCCACGCCTCTCCAACTCACCGCAGGAACGCGATGACAGATCGAAAGATCCAGCACCACCATCCGCAGGCCGACCCTCTCCGGCGAAGAAGAGAACCGCCTCCACCGTAGAACCCAAGGCTGCTGCCCCGGGCGACCTCGTGTCGCGGGAGAAACCCGAGACCATCTCCACGCACCGGTGAGAGGCTGGGGGGGGGGGGGGATGGCGCAGACCATGGGCCTGGCCGCCGCCCACCACCATCCCCTGCCCGCGTGCTGCGGGGAGAGCCGACGGGAGGAGGAGGGCGCAGCGCAGAACACCGCCGCAGCCCATCACCATCCGCACTGGCCGGTCGCAGCATCGAGGAGGAGGGGTTCCATCTTCCGTCCACAGCGCTACAACGAGGAAGGGCCCCCACCGCCGCCATGCCCCGCGGTCTTTGCCCCGGCGGTGCTACCGACGGCGGCGACGGTTAGGGTTGGGAGGGGTGCGGGAGAGAGGCGTGCGGGAGAGAGCGTCCCGTCAAAACCTACTCTGCTGTTGCGGTGTTCTAAAGAGTGTGCGGTGTTCTTCTCTGCCTCCTCCCTCTCGCACGACTTGGCCTTTCTGCATCTTCGCGCGCCCTGGCCATCGCATCTTTGTGGGGCCGCCGCCTACGTTGACTCCCTGCCCCTCGCGCGTGGTCTCCAGCTGGAGGAGGCGTCTAGTCTCTTCCATGGCGATGAGCTCCACCCGCTACGCGACCAGGTCATCAGCAGCCTACCGTTTGGTTTCCCTCAGCCGGCGGCCGTTCTCGTCCACCACGACCTACTCACGGGGGATCTCCTTCACGCGTGCCTCTATGGCCACGTTCACCTCCTCGAGGCAGCGGGAACGCGCCACCTCCTTGTGGGCGGTTTCTGCAGAGCCAAGCAAGGCGGCATACGTATCGCTCATTGGCAGGTGGACAAGCTCCTCCTCTCCCTTCTCATCCCTATCCTCGTCGTCCACTCTTCGCTCTCCTCATATGTCGCCGCCTCGGTGGTCGGCGGAAACCGGTCGCACGCAGAAGGGTTAGCTTGGCCTACGTGGTCTGCAGCAAGCGGGGCATGGTGGGGAGGAGATGGCCCATGAGAAGGAGGAGAGTGCGTCTGCTTTGAGTATAGGCGGGGCGGCGCGGCATGGCCTTTTATGCTGGAGGCCGTGGCGGGAAACCGTGTCACAAAAGCCTTCGGGGTGTGTGTTTCGCGCTTGAGGGATCCTATCGTGCTTGCGGGAACGTTCACCCGCGCTAAAGACAACTTATTACCAAGGAGGCGTCCCGTCATGCCTACTAGGACAACTCCACCACCAGGAACACGATAAGATAGGGGGAAAAGGCCTCTCATGGACCAAATGGGTCATCACATCAGGGACACCTACTAGCCCAACAACACATGGGCCGGATAGACTCTGAAACAAAACATGTCCAATTTAAGTGGCGGCGTGTCCATAGAGATTTATTAGGATATTATACATTTTGAGCTAAAACTTTGACTAGTAATTTTATCAGCAAACTGTTAGTTATATGTCACAATCAATATATGATTAAATTCATATTTTAATAATATTTCCAATGATATTAATTCAGTGAAATATAAATAATATTTTATTAGCTAAATTTCTAGTTAAGTTTATGTCAAAATTCGTAATAAATCCGGTTTGGAGGCAGTATTTGAAATGAAAATTGAGGCATGCGTTTTAGTGTGTAGATTTTTTTTCGATACACATGTATACCCTCCAGCCTCTACATCAAAATGATGCACACTCTTTTAGTGTGTAGAAGCATGCGAATATAGGCAAATCTATGTTACTTAAGTTGAAAACAGAGGAAGTGATATTAATTGTCAAAGAAACAGTCTTGCTCCTTTCTTCTCTATTTTTTTGTATTCTGATTTGGGGTCGTAGCATACTAACTCAATTTCAAATGTGCTGACTTTTCCTAAACCTTGCAATAGTGTGTGTGAAAAAAAAACTTGATCCCTTCATTCCTAACATGAATTATATTTTGCACACAACCTTGGACTTACAAACATTTGCCTAGTAACGGGTGGAGCACGCATATATGATCATCAACTACAAGCATAGGTGGATCCAAGCCTCCCTAAGCCCAGGCACACGTCCAGGCTTCCGGCTGGCGGCGCATTCTATTTTGATGAAAATGTGATGAATATTTTGGTGAAAATTTAGCCGGGTTTACAGTGCATCCAGGCTTGATGAAAATTTTGAGTCCGCCACTAACTTCAAGGCTGATAGAGATTTGACCACATCGGAAATTCCAGCGAGCAAAGATAAGAGCATAACTCCAGGATAAGGATTTTAATGCCTCAGGAATCTAGAATCTACTTTATCAATTCTCTATATGATATTTGTTAGACTCTACACTGGAAGACATCCTATCAAGCTCTTGAAATGTACTAATAAAGAAGAAACCACACATAAGGACACTATATTGCAGTGCGCAACCCTCCCGCTGATTTCGCCAAAGAAAAGGACACTATATTGAATACCAGTGCACCAACTATTCTCAAGACAAATTTTGTTTTGTCTTCTTTTACGAAACACTAAAATTAGATATAATTGAAATAAAAAATTCTCAAATTAAACTTGAGAAAACAACATTATTTTATTTTAATAGCAAAATAAAGATTATCTTTAGCATAGTTGTGTTTGTAACGATACATGTTTGTATTGTGTAGCTGTGGAATTCAAGTTATAATATTGCGTACATGTTTATTTTTGTTAGATACAAATACTAAAACTATTCAAATTTGTATGTTAAATGGTTGTATTTTGTGACAAAATAATGACAAATGTAAAAATGTTTAATATAATATTGCGGGAATGTTCACCCACACTAAAGGCAACGTGTCATGAAGGAGACGTCCCATCATGTTTACCAAGATAGCTCCGCCACCGGGAAGACGATGAGATAGGGGAAAATGACCTCACATGGACCAAGCGGGTCGTCGCGTTAGGGACACCTACTGGCCCAACCGAACATGGGTCGAACAAACTTTGAGACAAAACTTGTCCGATTTAAGTAGCTGCATTCGATATGCAAACCATACGCCAAAACTATAGGAGGCATCGATTTCAAATCATCCAAGTTTTTCTTAGAAAAGTACAAAACATGACACAGTTTATTAGGGTATTAAATACCAATTTATTAGGGTATTACCTATTTCAAGCTAAAATTTATTAGGGTACAAAACATGATACAACAAAATTGAGTTGTTAATTCCTCCATACCAATTTATTAGGATATTACATATTTCAAACTAAAATTTTAACTAGTAACTTTGCCATCAAAATGTTAGTTATATGTCACAAAAAATATATGATTGAATTCATATCTTAAAAATATTTCCAATGATATAACTTTAGTGACATATAATTACTATTTTATTGGCTAAAGTAATCAAAATTTTATCTCAAAATACGTAATAAATCCGGTTTGGAGGTAGTATTTGAAATGAAAACTGAGCGAGCGTAACTACGTCAGTCGCCACCAGATCAGGTATCATTTGCCATAAACCACCCGTACGTGATCTGGAACGTGAAAGTCGCTCCCAGAATTTACAGTGGTTGGAGACATCACTAAGTTGGCGTCGGACTTTGAGTCCTGTACGTTTAAATTCTCTAGTCGTATTTTGAATGCTGTAGCGCATAAGTTAGCTCGCTCCGCCGAGCCTTTGGTTTGTAAAATCTCTGTGGGTGTTATCCCGGAGCTTATCCGTGATGAACTGTGTAATGATGTTAAGGCCAGAACGGGAGAACTCCCCTAGCGAAAAACCTAGGGTTTTCTGTCCTCCGACGGCGCCGCCCGTCGAGAGTTTCTCTGGCCGAGATCTACCCACATGGATCATGGCGGATGAAGGGGAATCAAGCGGGTCTCGCGCTGATCGCGTTGACGAGTTGTTAAGCCGTCTGAATCTCGCGGAGGAGGAAGAGGAAGGCTTTGTCTGGGAAGAGGAGGTTGAAGATCCTTCAGTGAAGGTGCAATGGCTGGCGATCGCGAAAGTCCATACTTCAAGGGGCTTTAGCCCTAGTGCACTCTATGCGGACATGAGATCTGCATGGAATCCAGCAAAGGATGTAGCGTGGAGGAAGATTGAGGAGAACCTATTCACGATCCAGTTTTCATGCCTAGGTGATTGGAACAAGGCAATGACGCAAGGTCCCTGGTTCTTCCGTAATCAGGCCCTGTTGATGGAAGAGTATGATGGGCTTCAAAACCCTAGGTCGATTGTTCTGGATAAACTCACGATCTGGGCACAAGTTATGAAACTCCCTGATCTCTATTTGAGGGTTCCGATTATTAAGGGAATGTGCAGATCGATGGGGGAAATTTTGGAAGTACAAATCAAGCTACCCGCAGGATACATTGGTGAATTTGTGCGTGTCCGTGCTAAGATGGATATCAATAAAAAGATTGTCAGATTTGTGTCTATGACAAGGGATAAGAAGAAGGAGTGGTATCAGGTAAAATATGAAAAACTGCCAACATTCTGCCATAACTGCGGCTACATTGGCCATTGGTATGAAGAATGTGGTGATGGGATCCATGATGCTTCGAAGTTTGAGTGGGGCGAATTCATTTTAGCTCCATCTGGTAGAGGCGGTGGTAGAGGTAGAAGAGGAGGTCGTGCACCCTTTGCAAATAATGCCCCTTTCATGGGGAGGGGACGGGGTAGATCGTCGGATATGCCTCCGGGCATGAATCCTGGAAGACATGACCTGAATAATGGGAATGATGGTGATGATGGTGAGGATATGGATGTGACTGATGGCATGCTAAATAGTAGAAAAAGACTGAACTTTGATGGACAGAGGACGAATCCGCAAGCTTTGGCCATTGTAGGAGAAAAAACAGTTGCAAATATGGTGGGAATCTTTGATGGCAATGGTACTGGGACAAATTCTGATGGAGGCACTCCAGGGAAAGTGCAAGCTCAGAAGAAATCCAAGACAGGGAAGGAAGATCTCAATGATAAGATATCGGCGACCTCTGACGCAGAGGTTGACCGGACGCAATGAAAATATTAGGATATAATAGCCGTGGCCTTCAAGGGGCTGCGGCGATCCGGGCTCTGCAGAATTTGTGTAAGCGGAGTTGCCCGGATATTATTTTTCTGTCGGAAACGCATTTGGATGAGTGGCCGGCAGAATGCTTGCGTCGTACTTTGAGGATGGATCGTAAAGAAGTTGTTTGTAGTGATGGCAGGAGTGGTGGTCTCCTGCTCTTATGGAAGAAGGAGGTGCAGGTCGCTCTAAGATATAAAACCAATAACTATATTGATGTTGAAGTAGGATCGGGAGTGGATAATGTTTGGCGGTTTACTGGTCTTTATGGTGAACCAAAGTGGCAGGATAAACAACTAACGTGGCAGTATCTGAGGAATTTATATGCTCAGGCTGATCTGCCATGGCTTGTTATGGGAGACATTAATGAAATTCTTTATCAGTTCGAGAAGGAGGGAGGTAACCCAAGACCCCAACATTTTATGCAGGCGTTTAAGGATGCATTAGATGACTGTAATCTGGCAGATTTTGGGTACATTGGTCATAAATTCACCTGGCACAGGGGGAAAATTAGGGAAAGACTAGATCGGGCTCTCACCAATGAAGCCTGGAGTCTGAAATTTGGGGATGCAGTGCTAGAGAACATGGAGTACAGTCATTCTGATCATAGACCCATTCTAATGGAATTTAATAGAGAGGATATGGATGAGAGAAATGGACCAACTGTTCTAAGATTCGAGGCCAAATGGCTGAAAGAAGCACACTTCAGACAGGTAGTGGAGGATTCTTGGGAGCAAGCGGGTTTGGCTTCTCAACAAATCTCGCTGGCCGGAAAACTTGCTTTTGTGCATGATCAACTACATAAATGGGATAGATCTATTCTGCAGAAATCGAAGAAGTCAATTAGGAGGGCTCAACGCAATTTGGAAAAGATTTCCAGAGAGCCTTTAACAGATGAAAATATAGAGGAACAGAGAATGATAGCAAAGGAAATTGAAGACATGTTGGAAAAGGAGGAGATTCATTGGGCCCAAAGAAGTAGAATTAATTGGCTTCAGCATGGGGATAAAAACACTTCCTATTTTCATCATTTTGCTAATGAAAGGAAAAAAAGAAATCGGATTAAGAAATTAAAGGATGATAGTGGTGCATGGGTAGAAGGAGTGGCGGATCTAAATCCACTGATTTCGGACTATTTTGCAGGTCTCTTTACTTCTGAGATAGAGGAACCAGATCCGGATATTATAGATAAAGTTAACCCCAAGGTTGATGATCGCATGAATGAACAGTTGCTAAAACCCTTCACGGCAGATGATGTCAAAAAAGCACTGTTTTCTATTGGTGATATGAAGGCTCCGGGGACAGATGGCCTTCACGCCATTTTCTTCAAAAAATGCTGGAACATTTTGGGAGAGGTTTTAACAGAGGAGGTCCTAGGCGCCATCAATAATAAATCTATCCCAGAAGGCTGGAATGACACGGTAATCATCTTAATACCCAAAGTGGATAATCCTGAATCTGTCATGCAATATAGGCCTATCAGTTTATGCAATGTCCTTTATAAGGTTATTTCTAAAATGCTTGCTTTCCGACTAAAGTTTGTGCTTGATGAGGTCATTTCTCCTATGCAAAGTGCATTTGTCCCTGGAAGATTAATTACAGATAATGTGCTGATTGCTTATGAATGTCTTCATAAAATCAAGAATAAGAAAGAGGGGAAGTGGGGGTACTGTGCTGTTAAATTGGATATGCACAAAGCCTATGACCGGGTTGAATGGAATTTTCTGGAAAGTATGATGAGAAAATTGGGTTTCCAAGAAGAATTTGTGAATCTGCTAATGATGTGTGTTACATCGGTGAAGTACAAGATCAGGTTTAATAACCAAGAAACAAGCTCTGTTATTCCGTCTAGAGGGCTTCGACAAGGGGATCCTTTGTCCCCTTATCTGTTTCTTATTTGTGCTGAAGGATTGTCGAGTTTACTGGCTCATAGAGAGGAGGTTCGTGGCATGGAAGGTGTTAGGGTTAGCAGAAATGCTCCATCAGTGTCTCATTTACTGTTTGCTGATGACTCCCTTATCCTCATGAAGGCAAATTTGACTAATGCAACCTCATTGAGACAAGTGCTTGATCAATACTGTGCAAGTTCGGGACAGCTGGTTAGCCAGGCGAAATGCAGCGTGTTCTTTAGTCCTAATGTGGATACTGGAATAAAAGCTGATGTGTGTGCTGAACTGAACATTATGACAGAGGCTTTATCAGATAAATATTTGGGTCTACCAGCTATGGTAGGGGTAGATAAGAGTGAGAGTTTCATGTATCTGCTTGAGAGAATCATTAAAAGATTAGAGGGATGGAAGGAGAAATTCCTATCTATGGGAGGTAAAGAAATTTTGTTAAAAGCAGTCATCCAATCTCTCTCTGTATATGCTATGTCGGTCTTCAATATACCAAAGAAGTTATGCAAACAGATGACAGATGCCATGGCTAGTTTCTGGTGGGGTGATACTGAAGAGAAGAATAAGCTGCACTGGATGGCTTGGTGGAAAATGTGCATACCCAAGAAATATGGTGGTATGGGGTTCAGGGATCTACATGCGTTTAATCATGCTATGTTGGCAAAACAATGTTGGCGTCTTATCACCAAGCCTGATTCTCTATGTGCTCAAATTTTAAAGGCAAAGTACTATCCAAATAGTGACCTGTTGAAAGCTGGGCCAAAGAAAGGATCATCTTTTACCTGGCAGAGTATCATCGCGGGTCTGAATGTGTTTAAAAGAGGATATATTTGGAGAGTGGGTACAGGAGCAAAAATCAATATTTGGGAGGACTGTTGGATCCCTGACAGTCCAGACCGTAAGATCCAAACTCCCAAAGGTCAAGTGCTAATTAAGTTGGTTAATGAGCTGATCGATCCGATATCATTACAGTGGGATTCAGTGTTGATTCAAGATATTTTTAACCCAATTGATGCCGCTAGAATCTTACGGATACCATTGAGTGAAAGAATTGATGAAGATTTCATAGCATGGCATATGACAAAATCTTATTGTTTCACAGTCCGGTCTGCTTATTATACTCAGTGGAATCATCTTCATGGACATAAGCTAGATAGGACAGCGGATCAAAGTACCTCATCGCATAACCCTGTCTGGGAACAGGTTTGGAAACTCAAAGTGCCAAGTAAAATTCAAATTTTCGTTTGGCGGGCTCTTCATGGGATCATACCCGGAATGTCAATTCTGGCAAATAGACATATTCCAGTTTCAGGGGAATGCCCGGTCTGTCATCAAGGAGCTGAAGATATTCTGCATCTTATTTTTACATGTAATCGGGCGAAAGAAGTGTGGCGAGCTCTTGGCCTAAGGCATGTAGTGGAGCCGGCTATTATTGATCGATCTGGTTCAGTGGTTTTGGAGGGAATTATTTGCGGTGACATACAGGTACCATCACCGATTGATTCTGTGGGGATAAAGGAACTAATTGCTACTGCTGCCTGGTATATATGGTGGCAAAGACGAGAAATTAAAAAGGGAGAGGCAGTAGCTACTCCGGGAAGAACAGCTTTTGCTATTGCGGGCCTGGCACAGAATTACTATGGAGCTGAAACGTCAAAAGAGCCAAGGGTTCTTTCCTGGACAAGGCCAGATTCTCATACTTATAAGATTAATGTTGATGCTGCTTACTTTCCAAATGGTTCAGGTGCTATTGGGGTTATTCTCCGCAATCATAAAGGAGTGGCTTTGGCAGGGAGAAGTAGTTTATTCTCTAATGTTCTTAATGCAGCGACTGCTGAAGCGTTGGCACTAAAGGATGGGCTCCAACTTACTGAAGTTCTGGGTTGTATACCTGCTGTTGTGGAATCAGATTGCCTAGAAATAGTTAATGCCTTTAATGATAACAATGAGCTGTGGAGTCCATATGCGGCAATATTGGCAGATTGTCTTCATCAAGCACAATCCATTACCAGAGTTACTGTGAGACATTGCTCAAGGG
The DNA here is from genome assembly GCF_022539505.1 of Lolium rigidum. NCBI lineage: Eukaryota > Viridiplantae > Streptophyta > Magnoliopsida > Poales > Poaceae > Lolium > Lolium rigidum. Next base: position 43,013,671 of record NC_061509.1, read on the forward strand.
ATGCTAATGAAGTGGCTCACTTGCTAGCAAAGCATTGCTATTCCAATAATTTGTGCTGTAATTGGGACGATGATCCCCCTAGTTTTCTTTTGGATAGGCTTTCGCATGATGTAAGGATTATTTGAGTCCAAGGCGGCAAGTTTCTTACGCACTCTTTTCCTCACCAGGGTACCTACGGGGGCTGGGAGGTTTTTAATGAGGCGGCTTGCTGACCTAATATATGTTGTTTTCAAAAAAAAAAAACTGTGTAATGATGTTAGCTAATCAATAAAGTGATATATTCTTAAAAAAAAGAATTAAAAATGTGGTACAAAGGGTCCACCCTGCATTAACATTCCCAGGCGGCCGGCTCCTTCCCAGGAAGCTTCCTACGACAAGGACGACCAAGGCAGCATCGATCATGTCAGATCCTCTCGGCCGTCGCTCGCTGCTGACGCGCGCGTCTCCGTCCGTCGTGTATCCCGTGCTCCGCTCATGCCGTTACGAGCACAGACACTGTAGTACAACCTCCACGGGTGCTGGCCGTCCACCATCCAAATATCTCCTCCCCTCGCAGCTTCCCGGAAGCTTCTTCTATCCCCGAAATGGGGTCGCCGAACGTCGTAGTCCATCGATCGTGCCGTTCTATCCATGATCCGTTCCAAACTCCTCCTCCTTCCTCGCTCGCTTTATACAAGAACCACCACTCGTCCAGAACGCAGCCGTTGCCGTCGACACAAAGCAACAACATTTCTTTAGTGATCAGAGTTCAGACCTCGGAGAGTCGGTGGCATCCATGGCGGAGGAGGTCGACGGCGGTGCGGGGGCGTACGAGGACCTGCTGCCGGTGATGGCTGGCAGGCTGGGAACCGCGGGGCTGCTGGAGGAGCTGCGGGCGGGGTTCCGGGTGCTGGCGGACCCGGCGCGGGGCGCGATCACCGCGGAGAGCCTGCGCCGGAGCGCCGGGAGCGTGCTGGGCGTGGCCAGCATGACGGCGGACGAGGCGGAGGCGATGGTGCGCGAGGGCGACCACGACGGCGACGGCGCGCTCAGCGAGCGGGAGTTCTGCGTGCTCATGGTGCGGCTCAGCCCTGGCATCATGGACGACGCCGAGGGGTGGCTCGAGGACGCCATCGCCGACGAGCTGCTGCCGCCCGGCTCCCCCTCCCCGCCCGCTGCATGATCTCAAGTAGACCAGTAGTTACCATGTGCGGTGAACTGTTCTCGTGTTCGTACTTAGTGCTGTTAATAATTATAAGTGACCTGTGAGTGTGACGTCGTCCTGCTGTGTTTTCCTGTGTTGATCCGTTAGTTAAGCTCGTGCACGGACTTCATTTCAGTCCTCCCTTCTGAAAACACGTTCGCCCACTATTCTTTCTTTCTTCTGTATTTCGATATCGAAGTCTTAGCATGCAAAGTTGGTTTGAACCGTACCCATTGCCCCCTAAACATTGTGACATGCTTTCTCTATTAGACACATACGAATCTAGACAAATCTGTGTTAATTAATTTGGAAGGGAGGAAGCAATATTAATTATCAAAAAATAGTCTGGCTCCTTCCTTCTCCATTTCGTTTGTATTCAGATTTGGGTCGTAGCATACTAAGTTAATATCAAATGCGCTGACTTTTCGTAAACCTTGCAATATCGTGTGGGAAAGTAAACTTGATCCCTTCATTCCTAAACCTTGCAATAAAATTTGGGTCACTTACACATAGCTACGCCACTGTAACTCCGGGATAAATATTTTAACGCCTCGTAAAATCTAGAATCTACTTTACCAATTCTCTATGTGATATTTCTTAGACTCTACGCTGAAAGAGTCCTATCAAGCTCTACAAATGCACTAAAATAGAAGAAACCACGCAAAAGGGGACTACATTGTAGTGGGAAACTCTCCCACTGATTTCGCCTAAAAAGGACACTACATTGCATATCAGTACACCAACTATTCTCAAGACAAATTTTGTTTTGTCTTCTTTTACGACACACTAAAATTAGATAGAATTAAAATAAAAAATCTCGAAATAAATTTGAGAAAACAAAACCATTTATTTTAATAGAAACGTAAAGTTTCTCTTTAGCATGGCTGTGTTTATAACGATACGTGTTTGTATCGTGTAGCAGTGGAATTCAAGCTATAATATTGCACATTCTTTATTTTGTTAGATACAAATACTAAAATTATTTAAATTTTAATGTTAAAAGGTTGCATCATCAAAATAGTCTAACTTATATTTGGTGACAAAGTAATGACAAATGTAAAAAAGTTCAGTATAAAGGCGTGTTCGGGAATGCCCTAGCAATCAGCTTGTGAAACCCAAATCTCTCTGCTACGTCGATATTCAATTATGAGCCATCAGCTAAAGGGAATCATAAGGACCACATCATTTTTTAAATAACTTGCTCTGCTCTAGAGTACAGTATGCCCCTCCTAAGCAGAGATGAAATAAATTTGTTTGTCTTTTAAAATAGATCAAATAATTATACAGGCATTGATTGAATTTATGTATATTTGATGTATTATATCATACATAACTTAAATTTTAAAAAGAACAGATGATTCTCTGTGTAGAATGCAGTTATATATAAATAAAAAAATAGTGAACCAAAGGACAACTGAATCATCCTAAAGTCCTCAGAATGTACCACAGATGAACCAACAATATGGTTGAGAATACACGAGTATAGTTTTGGAAGCTTATGCAAACAATCCAACATCATGGAGCAAATGTTGAGCTTTATACTTTAAACATGGTCATTTTTCTAGGATTATGGGCCAACGGACCACGAAATCGCACAATTAACCGAATGGTGTAGAGTGCTGAAGGAGGAGATAGAAGAAGGTCAGGGTGATTTAGCTTGTTAGATGGGGATGTTGGGCTGGTTTTGCATGCACGCACTCCAATGCACACCAACAAACACGCTTCACCTGACGCGCCGCCTCGAGATGGTCACCGTCGCCGGCAGTCTTCCACCACGCCTGTTGAAGTCAAGTAACCGCCTTGAACTGCTTCAATAATAGGTCGTCGTCCTCTACTTTCAAATCCTTATTCATAGCCCACTGACTTCCATCTCGATCCGTCATGAGGAGATCACAAGATCGAATCCTCCCAACACAAAAAGCATACGTACATTTTCCTTGCATGGGTCCGCTAGTCAGGGACCATAGCTAGATGGGGCAGATCTGTTTCAAAGTCAGCAAAAATCATGTCTAGATCCTTGTATCTTCAAATCATTCGAATCTGGGTCAAATACAACCTGTTTTGATGCTGATGCAGGTGGACGAGGGCGTCCGCAGGCCCGCTTCGTCCGCGCCGCGTTAAACCCTGTGGCGGCATTGCGGAAAAACTGCATAGATTAAGTGGATTTGGCGGACATGTCCTGCAGATTCTGCTAGGGCCGCATAGCCTGCAAAAAGGAGCAGGTCACTTTGCAAAAAGAAGAGTTGGCCTTATTGGTGCATAAAGCTAAGAAGAAATCATACATTGGCCTTCGGGCCTGGGTAACGAATTTTCTGTAATATCTAGTCTAGCTTAGTTTAGCCTAGTTTAGTTTTTTTTTTTAATGCTGTTCTCAAGCACTCTGTTTTCTTTTAGCTTTAGCTTTGTAACTTATAACCAAAAATGCAATAAAAATATACACAGTGAGGAAACTCACTGTACAGGTTTTAAAAAAAAAAGAACGTGTCTGCGTAGAGCACGGTGGCCCCGACGCCGACGCAGATGACCCTGAAATTATATGATTCAGTTGTTTATTCATTGTCTTTACCATTGCTTTGAATCACTTCATTCACTTCATATGTTTTACAATAGTATTGATCAAGATTATGATAGCATGTCACTTCAGAAATTATCCTTTTTATCGTTTACCTACTCGAGGGCAAGTAGGAACTAAGCTTGGGGATGCTTGATACGTCTCAAACGTATCTATAATTTTTTATGTTCCATGCTAGTTTTATGACAATATCTACATGTTTTATCCATACTTTATATCGTTTTGATGCATTTTCTGGAACTAACCTATTAACAAGATGCCGAAGTGCCAGTTCCTGTTTTCTGCTGTTTTTGGTTCCAGAAAGGCTGTTCGGGCAATATTCTCGGAATTCGACGAAACGAAGACCAAACATCATAATTCACCGAGACGGACCAGGACACCGAAGGAGAGTCGGAGGGGAGGCCTAGGGCCCCCAGACCATAGGGCCGCGCGGGCTCAGGCCTGGCCGCGCCGGCCTATGGGGAGGGCGCCCTGGTACCCCTCCCGCGCCGCCTCTTCGCCTATAAGATCCCTCGTGACCTAAAACCTCGTCACCAATTGACGAAACTCCAGAAAGACTCCAGGGACGCCGCCGCCATCGCGAAACTCTGTTTCGGGGGACAGAAGTCTCTGTTCCGGCACGCCGCCGGGATGGGGAATTGCCCCCGGAGTCATCTCCATCGACACAACCGCCATCTTCATCGCCGCTGCTGTCTCCCATGATGAGGAGGGAATAGTTCTCCCCGGAAGCTGAGGGCTCTACCGGTAGCTATGTGGTTAATCTCTCTCTCTCATGTACCTCAATACAATGATCTCATGAGCTGCCTTACATGATTGAGATCCATATGATGAGCTTTGTATCACTATTAATCTATGTGCTACTCTAGTGATGTTATTAAAGTAGTCTATTCCTCCTTCATGATGTAAAGGTGACGGTGTGTGCATCATGTAGTACTTGGCGTAGGTTATGATTGTAATCTTTTGTAGATTATGAAGTTAACTATTACTATGATAGTATTGATGTGATCTATTCCCCCTTTCATAGCTTATTGGTGACGGTGTGTTTGCTATGTTAGTACTCGGTCTAAATTGCAACGGTCTATTATGCTCTAGAGGTTACTTAAATATGAACTCCGAATGTTGTGGAGCTTGTTAACTCCGGCTTGAGGGAGCTCTTGTAGCCCTACACAATGAATGGTGTTTGCTATTCAACAAGAGAGTGTATGTAGCACAAGTGATGAGAAGTTATTTATTTATTATGTGATCAATGTTGAGAGTGTCCACTAGTGAAAGTATGATCCCTAGGCCTTGTTTCCAAGCATCGAATCACCGTTTACTTACTGTTCCCTCGCATGTTTACTTGCTGCCATCTTTATTTCAGATTGCTATTACCACTCATATTCATCCATATCACTTGCATCTCACTATCTCTTCGCCGAACTAGTGCACCTATACATCTGACAAGTGTATTAGGTGTGTTGGGGACACAAGAGACTTCTTGTATCGTAATTGCAGGGTTGCTTGAGAGGAATATCTCTGACCTCTACCTCCCTGAGTTCGATAAACCTTGGGTGATTCACTTAAGAGAAACTTGCTACTGTTCTACAAACCTCTGCTCTTGGAGGCCCAACACTGTCTACAGGAATAGAAGCGTGCGTAGACATCACTGGGTACCACGGTTTAAAGGTGGAATGTTCTTCAGTGAAAGTGGATAGCGAGACGTCTGTGGTGACTTCATTATTCTCAAGACCTGTCGAATCAATTTGTTGGCCTCAGTCTCTCGGAGATGCTCATAGACATAGGATGTGCGTTCATAGGGTTGAGTGTATGTACGCATGTGTGAACGTCTGCGATCATCTGTGTTTCGAAAAAAAAAAAGACGTGCATGGACCTTTCTGTGTTGGTTTGTTAGTTTTGCTCGTGCATGGACTTCAGTTCAGTCCTGGCTAAGTGCCTAAGTTGCTAGTGACAACACTTACACCCATCGTTCTTCGTTTCTTATGTGTGTTTCAGTCTCGAGCCGTTAATGTGTGCGAGGTTTGTTTGGAACTTACCCAATTTTCAAGACATTGCGATATTGTTTGAAAAAAGAATCTTGCCTCCGTTGGTTCTTCCATTTCTTTGATATTCAAATTTGGGGTCTTAGTATGCAAAGTTGGTTTGAAACGGGCCTATGCCTAAACCTTACAATATTGTTTTGTAAAAAAAAAAAGTTGCTTCCTTCTTGCTTCACAAACATAAATTATATTTGGCACTTGACCTTGGACTTACACACATTGTTATTGCCTGTTAAATGGATGGAACACGCATGTATGATCTTCACCTATATAAGAGCCTTAAGTTACAGCACAGATTTGGTGGACATGGTCACATTGGTGTAGGCGCACCCATTTTTCAAAAAAAATCAAAATATGCCATTTGAGTTTCGGAAAAAAATGTACATATTATGTTGATACTTACTCGTGCCAATTCTCAAGTGAAAATACGACCATATGTGATCTACACAAAAAAGAGAAAACAGAAATTTGTATTACTTTGAACAATACAAATCCAATCATTATAGTGTTATTTGCCCATTTTGTTTTGTAGGTCACATATAATCGTATTTTTCCTTGAGAATTGGCACGAGTGAGTATCAAGATAATACGTACATACAAAAATTTATTTTATTTTATTTTGAAACTTTTAGAAGGAATTTTTTCAAATTTTGAATAAACGGGTGCCTCTACACCCATGTTCCACTAGCTATTTCCGCCTTAAAGACATAAAAATCGTGATATGACCACACAGTGAGATGGGAAAAATGCCAACTAGCAAAGATAAGTGGCTCCTATAATCTAGAATCTATTGACAAATCTCTTCTATGATATTTGTTAGACTTGTACATTAAAAGTCACCCTATCAAGATATTGAAATAAACATACATAGAAGAACACTATATTTTATATGAGTGCACCCTTTATTGTGAAGATAAATGTTATTTTATCTTCTTTTGTGACTTCCATGATTCCACAAAACTCAAATAAAACAAAATGTCAAGAAACAAATCTGAGAAAACAACATAGTTTTATTGGGATAACAAAGAATGTTTCCTCTTTAGCACAATCGTGTTTGTAATGACGCATATTTGTATTTGTATAAGTGAAATTCTAGTTATAATATTACACATGTGTAATATTTCAGTTGCAAATAGTAAAAATATTTGAATTCCTATGTTAAAGGTTGTATCATCAAAACAACTAATTTATAATCGGCGAAACAAAGATGTGAAAGAAATGTAAAAATGTTTAGTATAAACGTGTGAACATCAATTGTTTTCAGTAGCCATGAGCTCGAGGGGGTGCAACTCGAATTGTGAGATCATGTGCAGCTCGAAGCCGCATCCATAGTCAGCGCTCAGGAGGGCAGCCGGGAGCTCAGTAGTCGTTAGCGAATTCCGATAGGGTTGTGAAGAGCGAGAAGGGAGCGAGAGATCTCAAAGCTAGGGTTCCAGAGTTTTCGGTGATTTGCGTATACGCAACAAAAAGAGCCGCTTGCCTCGTTTTTCTTTTAGCATCCTAAAAACAATACAGGGTGGTTTTGACTACGTGCTAAACGCCAAACTTCAGATCCAGTACTCAAAACTAGTATGTTTCTTTAGGATATAGTTATTTTAGTTATCTACTCGAGGTGATCTTATCCAAAATGTAAATAGTTTATGTCCCTTGCTATTTCAGGCAAGCGCATGCTATCTTGCTTGTGGCTATCACATATGGGTTTGCCAATGTTGATTTTCACCACATTCATCACTTGGCGGATCCATTCATGAACGTGATCAATATTCATGTATTCCATGTTCTTCATTCAGATGGTTGTCAAAAGTCATGGAGATTGAAATAAACAGAATGCACACAATCATGTAGCGACACTCTACGAGTTTGACCACCAAACCCATAATATAGTTTCCTTTTTGTTGTTGTTTGCTTCTATCTTTCAGATTTTCTCAATAACATGTCAACTGGTACAAAGAAAATATACGATTTGCATGCTTTTCATTTTGCTTTTTCATATGATTTTTCTTGAACTTGTTACCAACAGGCAACAGCCACAGACGGTTCCACAGCCGTCGCTCTCGGACCGGAAGACACCACAAAGGCAGAAACCATCTCAACAAAAGAGTTTGCCAGGTGTGTGCGAGCCACGCTCCCTGCCCACCACTATGCCAGACTCAGTAGTTTCATGTTTATGTTAGCAAAGCAAACGATGCAGCTTCACAGACTAATATTATGGCGTTGGAGAGCCCCATGAGCCATCTAACAAAATATACTACCTCCATCCAAAGGTTAAGGTCTATATTTTTTCAGAAAGTCAAACTATGTTAAGTTTGACCAAGTTTTTATCAAAAATTGTTAACATAAAAAATACAAAATCAATATCATTAGATAGATAATAAAATATATTTTCATATTGTATCTACAACATATCATATTTATTCATAGATTCTTCTAAAAATTTAATCAAATTTTACTTCGTTTGACTTAAAAAAAAATAAGCTTAGGTAGTAGATGGTAAGAGGTGTTTAGTTCCATGATATATGAACCCTATGTTGTATAGTAAAGTGTGGCAAGAAACAAACAATTATCAAATTACCAAACTTTGGTTTAACAAAGTGTGGTCGATCGGACCCCTTAATACAAGACCGTTGAAGGCATTATCGATAACTGGAATAGACAAACAAGAGGGTGAGTCGCAGGGGCGGAGCTACACCCCGGGCAAGAGGGGCCATGGCCCGGGGCGCAGCATTTTTCCCGGGTGACTACCTGTACAGATTTCCGATTTGGCCCGGGCAACACATCTCCTTCTCCGCGACCTCCCGTCCTGCATGGCCGCCTCCGTCCCTCCGAACGCAACTGCCGGCCGCTGCAGCTCAATTGCTGATAGCTGGTGCGGTGTTGTGCGTATATACTCTACGACTTTGCTTTTCCTAATAGGCTCCACTCAACAACTGTACTAGGAAATTGACTCGGCTCAGGCGCTGCTCCTCCTCTGATCAAGCTAGCTAGCACGTAATTGACTAACTCTATTCATCTCTGTGTCTCAGTTAAATTTATTAAATGGCTTCCAGAAATGAATTGTTATTTTTTAATCCCTCCGGCCCAAATACTTGTAGTAAGTTTAGTTAAAATATTGATTAAACTGTGTCAATATTTATCTACAAGAACTATGTATGGACTGGGAGAGTATTATGTTTTTATCCCTTATTATAATTTTTAGTCTTTTCTGATCTTTTGTTTGTGTGTTGTTGGATCTAGTTGATATTATATGTTTATTTTTAAAATTATACTAAATATTTTGTGCTATTAGATGATTTTTTAGAGTAATTTTTCTGGGCTAAGTTTTTGGCCCGGGGCTTGCTCTAATTCTGGCTCCGCCACTGGTGAGTCGCCAAAGCAGACGTGCACATGACACGGTCGCCGGACAAGAATCTGGTGGATCCAGAGTCGTCGAACGCGATCGCCTCATGTAGGTTGTAGGCTTGTAGCCATGTGTGAGTGTGTGACCTGCTGCGCTGCAGCTAGGGCTCAGAGCATGGAGCAACGTGTCTCCTCCCACACTCCATCCTCGAGCATCGACGCGGTCGGCCCAGAAGAGCCATGATGGGCGAACACACCAATGGACAAACCCATCGCTCTCGGCCCGCAAACCGGCCCAGCCAAAAGCGCTTGCCGCGCGCGTGTGCACGCCACGTCCCATCTCTTCCCCACCACCACACCAAGCTCACACGCGCTCGCCTAGCTAGCTCGAGAACACACTCGCCAGCTCGCCAGCTCGTTCCTTCATCCAGCTCCGTTCATTTCCTTATCTCCTCTCTCTCTCTCTACCCCCACCAGCCACATCTCCACCGACCGATCGCGCGCGCCCAGCCCAGCCAAGGACGCGCCCATGGCCGCACCGATGGCCTCGCCGCTCACGGCCGTCGTCCGCGCCGCCCGCCTGCACCCCGTATCCTGCTCCGCCTCCACGCCCAAGAACCCCAAGCATTCGCCGCAACACCAACCACCGCGGCCATCCACCTCTCCTCTACCAACGGCGCTCGTGGCCGCAGCGGCGCCGCTGCTGCTGGCGGCGCTCCCGCCCCCGGACGCGCTGGCGGTGGGCGGCGAGCTGGGCATCCTGGAGGGAACGACCGTCGCGCTGCTGCACCCGGCCATCATGGGCGGCCTCTTCGCCTACACGCTCTGGGCGGGCTACCTCGGCTGGCAGTGGCGCCGCGTCCGCACCGTCCAGGACGAGATCACCGAGCTCAAGAAGCAGCTCAAACCGGCCGCCACCGCCGCCGTCGCCGTCGGCGCCGGGGACTCCGCCGCCCCGCCCGCCGCCAAGTCGCCCACCGAGATCAAGATCGACGAGCTCACAGAGGTAATCACTTTTGAACACACTCGTCTCTTCTAGCATTTCGACCTGTTGTTCTTGCAATGCGGCCGTATACATGTGGGTGATTGACTCATCGCTCTGCCTCTGCTCCGGCGCGCGACATGAACGAACGCAGGAGCGGAAGAAGCTGGTGAAGGGGTCGTACAGGGACAAGCACTTCAACGCGGGGTCCATCCTGCTGGGGCTGGGCGTCACCGAGTCCGTCGGCGGCGCGCTCAACACCTACCTGCGCACGGGGAAGCTCTTCCCGGGCCCGCACCTCTTCGCCGGCGCCGCCATCACCGTGCTCTGGGCGGCCGCCGCCGCGCTCGTCCCGGCCATGCAGAAGGGGAACGAGACGGCAAGGAGCCTGCACATCGCGCTCAACACCATCAACGTCCTGCTCTTCGTCTGGCAGATCCCCACCGGGCTAGAGATCGTCGGCAAGGTCTTCGAGTTCACAAAGTGGCCATGAGATAGCTGGTCTTGATCATCACTTGATACACGAGAATTTCATTAGGCAGCCCTGATCCATCCGCATCCACATGGTTGTTTGCTTCATCCTCTGTTAGTCTGTTAATAACATCATTCGCCGACTTTTAAGTGCAAAGTTTTGGTGACATTTGTCACACGTAAATATATAATGATTTTTTTTTTTCGACAACAATTCTCCATTGCTCAAAAATTCAAAATCCCAAATAGTTCTTGCCAGCTTGGGAATTTGTTTGGACATCTGTCGGTGCTCCAGCATAATGATCATACTCCTCTTTGGGGCGCGCTTGCGCTGATATGAAGATTGTTCAGTCGCTATAGGATTAGGTTCATAAGGCGATGTCCAACATTGGGCGATAAGCAGGCATGGCAGCGCGGAGACATGAGCCAGTGAGAATGTTTATCGTGCTTTCTCAAGATTTAGTCCTACTTCTGAGGTAGGATCTGATGATTTATATGATGTGGGCAAGGATGATGAATGTGCTTGGATTAAGATTGAGGAAATGAAGAAGGATATGAGTAAGTGGCATATCATCTAAAAACTGGAAGGTATGTTGAAGTTGTTGGAAAGATACTTTTCAACGGAAAATTACAACATATGCATGAAACACTGATTGTGCAAATTATCAAGAAAAGATGATACCTATACAATTGAGCTATTTATTTTTGTTACACATTAAATTAAAAATATTATTTAGATTAATTTGGAACACACTAGGCATTAGGCTGCTGTTGGGTGGGGTGGTCTCCTTGGCACGCTTGCAACGAATGTATCTTTTGGACAAAAGAATTCACCATTGATTAAAATACAAAATCCCAAATAGTTCGTGTCAGCTTAGGGTTTTGTTTGGACATCCACGGGTGCTCAATATTACTCCTCTTTGGCACTTGCACCGTTGTCGTTCATCATCCTTGGTAAGGGAATTGTTATGTCGCTATACGATTAGGTTCATCAAGCTTTCTCACGATGTACATGATGTACATGAAGCCTCGGGCCAACATTTGCCAACAAGCGGAGACATGAGATGGTAAGAATGTCAATTGTGCTTTGGGGAGATGTATATGTGTGGTTCTTGGGGGTAGGATTTAAGGACTTTATATGATGTCGGCGTGGATGATTAATGTTTATGGCTTCAGAACTTCAGATTGTGGAAATAATAAAGTATTTGAGTAAGTGATATATCATTCAAAAAATTAGAAATTTTGTTGATTCTTGCAATGACAATGTTGGTGCGCAAAATTTCAAGACAAGATGTTACCTATAAAATTGAGATTTTCTTATCTACAACATATGCAACTAAAAATATGTATATTAATTTGGCGCACTAGGCGTTAGCCGCCTGTTGGGTGGTTTGGTGTGGTGTCCTTCGCATGTGCTCAAAATTTCAAGACAAGATGTTACCTATAAAATTGTGCTTTTCTTATCTACTTCCTCTCACCATAAATAGATGCCGAAGTTTGACTAAATTTGGATGTATCTAGACACTCTTTAGTGTATAGATACATCCGAATTTGAAGAAATCTTTGGCATCTTTTGATGGACGGAGGGAGTACAACATATTCGACTAAGAATATGTATATTAATTTGGCGCACTAGGCGGTAGCCGCCTGTTGGGTGGTTTGGTGTGGTGTCCTTCGCATGCATCTTTTGTTCACGTGTAACAATGGTGCAACAAATCTCCCCTTACCTCGTAGCAAATACGTAAAATTTGTTGCAACATTGAAATATGGCTATGTAGCAAAATATATGTGTATATTACAAATCTATATTTGTTGTCACAAAACATTGATAACTTTGATGCAACATAAAAACTAAATGCATGCACTATATCTGACAAACGCAAACAACAAGAAAATAAAACACATAGAATATGAGAAATTCCCCTTGAAGCGTGCACCCATGATCATTGATACATGTTACCCATGTGTACACAACAAAAACACATATACACTTGTCTCTTGTCGCATGTAGAAAGTAGAAAGACTCTTTGCAACATAAAATTCCCCACAAATCTTTAACCTCCACCATCAACAATGGAGACACCAATTTCACTGCCACGACCTGATGATGACAGTGGTGTCAGATCACTGAATCCCCAAAGGTGTCGGATCTGGTGTTCCCGAACTCGTATCCTCCAACCTCGCTTTATCCTTGAGCTGCTAACAAAGAGAATATCATGATCAAAGCTTAACTCCTCCAACGAAGGAATGTGACATGCCCCCCAAATTCACCTATGGTCAGAGTCTCACTGTGTCACCTTGACCAAATGGCGGCAAATGGCGACGGGACACCGCGGGAAATTGCGGCAAATGGTGGCGGGAGAGAAATTTGATGAGGCAAGGTTTTTGTGCGCTTACTACTGATAATAAACTTAGGGTAATCACGGACAAAACGCATTGATCATGCACCGTTGCCCTTACCGGCGCCGACTAGAACCTATCGGCCACGCCCAAGCCAAAATTCCTGTCGGACACTCAACGTCGATAACATCATGTCGGCGTCCTCTACGCCGACATGTCAGCCGACGAGACGACACTATCGGTCAACAGACTCGAGCTGCTTGGCTTAGCCGTGGCCGATAGGGTCCAGTCAGCATCGCCGTGGCCGAGGCCGTATTATTTTCGAAAATTCCCAGCTTCCATTATTATTTGCGAAAATCAATAAAAAATTCGTACTACTAGCATTATTTTTCAAAAAATAGCCACATTTGTAGGCAAAGCTCCGAGCCTTGGGCATCAGTCACTGTATCCAGATCACGCAACAGAGCACGGAACGACAGCGACAACAGCAACAGCGGCGGGCTTTCTCCCTTTCTAAACCCCCTCCTTTTCCTCTCCCCGCCGCCGCCGCCGCCGCCGGCAATGGAGGGCTTCCACAACCTCCTGGCGCGCCCCAACTCCGCGCCGCTCGCCTTCTCCCTCCCGCGCCCGCGCCGCAGGCCGCCACCGCCACGCCCTCACACCATCGCCTGCCGCGCCGCCAGCCGCTGGGCCGACCGCCTCTTCGCCGACTTCCACCTCCTCCCCGCCGCCTCCGCCGCGCCTGAGCCTCCGTCCGCGGCCCCCGCCTCCGCGTCCCCCTTCGTCCCGCTCTTCCCCGACGCCGCCGACCGATCTCTCCCCCTCCAAGTCGACTTCTACAAGGTTAGGCCGTACAACATCCGCCTCACGGGCATCTCCTGCAATCTCCTCCTAGGTCCTCCTCACAACACAAATCTGATAGACGAGAAATACTCCATTGTGCTTGAAATGTGATTGATATTCTTCCTTAACAAAAGCTGTAGCTCCAACAATTCCCCTTTTAGAGATTTCACCACCAACCCTCATTTTCTAGGTTATTCTCCCCTCCAACCCCATAAAAAGAATGCCCCTTTACCTGCTGTACGAACCTTTGCATGCATTGTGCGGAAACCTTTCGGAAATGATGATTTGGTCCCTGCTCAGGTCCTGGGCGCAGAGCCCCACTTCCTCGGCGACGGCGTCAGGAGGGCGTTCGAGGCGCGGACAGCCAAGCCGCCACAGTACGGTTACAGCACGGACGCACTCGTCGGTCGCCGGCAGATACTGCAGATCGCCCACGACACCCTCACGGACCAGAGCTCCCGCACGGAGTACGACCGCGCGCTCTCCGAGAACCGTGATGCGGCGCTCACGTTGGATGTTGCTTGGGACAAGGTGAGGTGTTCGGGGCAGCAGAGTTCGCGCGCTTGGCTCTTGTAGGATTTCAAATTCAGTTAGGGATACGATTGGTCTCTGCTTAAATTGGGTGTCTTGCCAAACAGGTTCCGGGTGTGCTGTGTGCGCTTCAGGAGGCTGGGGAGGCACGGGCGGTGCTTGCGATCGGAGAGCGGTTACTGGAGGATCGCCCGCCCAAACGGTTCAAGCAGGATGTGGTGCTAGCTATGGCTCTGGCTTATGTGGACCTGTCGAGGGATTCAATGGCGGCAAGCCCTCCAGATGTGATTTTCTGCTGTGAGGTGCTTGAAAGGGCCCTCAAGCTCTTGCAGGTTAGTTATTTTCACCATCGGACATTGTAATGCAGATTTAACTTGTCTAATGTCGCTTTACACAAACAGTTTTTTTTACTAATCTTAGTGTCATATGTCGAATTAGGTGAAAATATAATTTCTGTTCTATTAGTGCTGTATATAATACATATTTATCTATTTGGTGGTAGTGCTGAGTTTTTTTTTTTGGCTCGGTAAGTCCCCTTATAAATACTTAAGTATTTCTGTATGTGATTTCCTTTTGTTACGATTTGTCAAAAGTCTTGCTTCCATGCTTTCCAAATCTTGAGATTTCTCGGTTTTGTCTTACTATTCCTAAGTTTGCACCCAGCTGACAATAACACTGATTACGTATATGAATGATACATTTTTTTTCTCGTTCCCCAATATTCCATTAAAATTAGTTATCACAACATTGTAAGATAGTAATACCTAAAAGGCTTTAAATTTCTCATTTCCCTTTTGAATTCAGAGGTGCCTTTCAATTTCATTGACCTTGATACTAATTTCATAGATATGCCTTTGCTATTACAGTAAATAAATGAGAAAATTAGCGTATAGTGATTATTTAATTTGTCACCATTTTTCCTGTTCAGAGAAGAGCAGGGACAGATCCTACTCATTATATAAGGAGTATGATAAATGTAGAAGAAGTCTACACTACAAGATCAAATTGTATAAAAGGAGACTCAATAAAAGACGATATTTTCATTTTATATTTTCACTGGGAAGATATTTCAATGGATAGAATAAGTTAAATATGTGAAGACCAGCTTGAAATGCATATGTTGTATGTTGCTAAAATAGATGTTCTGGATTCAGTAGTAACAGATATGTCTTCCTTTAGGAGGATGGGGCAAGCAATCTTGCACCTGATCTGCTGTCACAGATTGATGAAACTTTGGAGGAGATCACACCTCGTTGTGTTTTGGAGCTTCTTGCCCTTCCTCTTGATGAAAAACATCAGAATAAACGCCAAGAAGGTCTTCGAGGTGTGAGAAACATTTTATGGAGTGTTGGTAGAGGAGGTATTGCTACTGTTGGAGGAGGATTTTCTCGTGAAGCTTACATGAATGAGGCCTTTTTGCAGATGACGTCGGCTGAGCAGGTTCGTATTTATATAAAAAAAAAATTCACAAGGCAGTAGCCTGTTCATATTGCTGTGACAATTTTTTCAGAAATGTATTGATTCATTTTGCATTACAAACCTTAGATGGATTTCTTTTCAAAAACTCCGAATAGCATACCACCTGAGTGGTTCGAAATCTACAGTGTGGCACTCGCAAATGTTGCTCAAGCAATTGTAAGTAAAAGGCCAGAGCTCATCATGATGGCAGATGATCTTTTCGAACAGCTCCAGAAGTTCAATATAGGTTCTCAATATGCTTATGATAACGAGATGGATCTTGCATTGGAAAGGGCACTCTGCTCATTGCTTGTGGGAGATATTACCAACTGCAGAATTTGGCTTGCAATTGATAATGAATCCTCACCACATAGAGACCCCAAAATTGTAGAGTTTATTGTGAACAACTCTAGCATCGACCAAGAGAATGATCTTCTTCCAGGGTTGTGTAAGCTTTTGGAGACTTGGCTTGTCTCAGAGGTTTTCCCTAGGAGCAGAGATACTCGAGGTATGCAGTTCAGACTTGGAGACTACTATGATGACCCAAAAGTTTTAAGCTACCTAGAAATGATGGAAGGTGGCGGTGCTTCTCATTTGGCTGCTGCTGCCGCTATAGCAAAACTCGGAGCTCAAGCTACAGCTGCTCTTGGTACCGTCAAATCAAGTGCTCTCCAAGCATTCAGCAAGATTTTTCCATTGATAGAACAGCTAGATCTTTCAGCCATGGAAAATCCTGACAATGGTCTTGAGGGTTCTCTTCAGAAATTTGATCTGAAAAAAGTTATGGGATTTGACATACATGATTCCAAAAATGCGGCCTTGAAGATTGTCTCTGCTGGTGCATTGTCTGGTCTGCTGGCAGTAATAGGCCTCAAGTACATGCCTCGTAAGAGGGTGCTCCCTGCTATCAGGAGCGAGCACGAGGCCGTGGCAGTTGCTAATGTTGTTGACTCAGTTGATGGTAAGGAGACACTCTTTACTTTCAACTAATAAGACAAAACCTCCCATGTGTTTACTGGCCATGCTTGATGTCTAATGAATTACATTTTTGGATAGCAGCTTTGTTTCGATTAATAAAACAAAACCTTCCATGTTATTACTGGCCATGCTTGATGTCTAATGAATTACATTTCCGGATAGCAGCTTTGTTTCGACTAATAAAACAAAACCATGTGTTTACTGGCCATGCTTGATGTCTAATGAATTACATTTTCGGATAGCAGCTTTATGTTGATGTTTTTGACAGAATTATGTGCCAAAATTTCGATCCATTTCTAAATTTGTTTCTGAAACCATAATACATGTACTAGTTCTGTGCCTAATATTTTTTTTTGAGAGAAGTTCTGTGCCTAATATAACCCTTCATATTTGTCTATTGAAGATGATGCATTCGAAGAGTCAATACATATTCCTAGAATGGATGCAAAGTTGGCAGAAGATATTGTGCGCAAGTGGCAGAGTATCAAATCCAAGGCCTTGGGATCGGATCATTCTGTTGCGTCATTGCAAGAGGTAAGGTTCAAAACTTTGACCGGGTTATTGGTTTGTACTTGCACTCATGAGCTCCCTTATGTAGCCAGAGACACTTTGCATAGTCGTTTATGTCACTGTTTGCTGTTCATGAGTATACTTGCGTGATAGTAACCCGGCTTGTTTGGCTAGTGTTTTAGCACTTCCATTGTCACAGTATTTCCATAGTCAGAGCATAATTTTCCGGGAGTTATTTTCACTGCTAACTTATCTCAGCCTTCTGCTTGTAACCGGAACTGATTCCCCCAATTCCAACAGGTTCTTGCTGGCAACATGCTAAAGGTATGGACGGACCGAGCCGCAGAGATCGAGCAGCATGGCTGGTTCTGGGACTACACGCTGTCCGACGTGACGATCGACAGCATCACCATCTCCCTGGACGGACGACGGGCGAGCGTGGAGGCAACAATCGAGGAGGCAGGCCGGCTCACTGATATAACCGACTCAAAGAACAACGATTCGTACGACACCAAATACACCACCCGGTATGAGATGGCCTTCACCAAATCAGGAGGGTGGAAGATAACCGAAGGCGCGGTCCTCAAGTCATAGAACATTCGGTGTGCAGCAACCTTCCTAATTCTTTTTAAGTTTTTTGTGCGTGTAAATAAGCAGTGTAGGCTATTTTCAGTCTTGGAAGACTGATATTTTTGGTTAGTCTGATGTTATCAGTGATGAGCTTTTTTTTTCTCTTCCTGTGTTGGATTCCGTTTATTGTTAGGCTAGATCCTTGGAGATAAAAGAGAGAAAGGAATTGCTAGATTTCTAAACCAGAACATCTTTGACCTTCTTTTGTGATTGATGTTCTTAGAGCATCTCCAGTCGCGTCCCCCAAACGGCGCCGGATTAAGCGTTTGGGGCACGTGTTTTGTTTGCGCCGCATTTGGGGGACGTTGCTCCCCAATCGCGTCCCCGCCGCCCCCCAGACATTAAACAAGGATTTTTGATAACACAACCATTTATTAAATATAGCATACAAATAAATATGTTTGCGGAGATTGTTTTTAAATTAAAATACACAAACAATAAAACAACTAAACAAATGTAAATAAATAGGGCTAGATCAATGTGCCGCGGCATTTGCTGATAATCCTTTGATCCTCCACAAATGCTCAACGAGATCAGCTTGAAGTTGCTCGTGAACATTGCTATCACGGATCTCTGCGTGCATGGCGAGGAAATCAACAAAATCTGCAGGCAACTCATGATCAACCTCCGCAAGAGGGCCTTCACACTCATAGGGACCAACATGTGACCTGGCATGATTCTTGCGGTCATCCTCGATGATCATGTTGTGCATGATCACACAAGCCTGCATCACCTCCCACATTTGATCATGAGACAAGCTTAGAGCAGGGTACCGAACAATTGCAAATTGAGCTTGAAGCACACCAAATGCCCGCTCGACATCCTTCCTGCAAGCCTCCTGTCGTGTAGCAAAGTGGGAATTCTTCTGATCTGATGGATTCGAGATTGTTTTGACAAAAGTGGCCCATGTTGGATATATACCATCGGCTAGATAATAGCCTTTGGTATATTGGTGGTCATTGATCTCATAGTTGCATGGTGGAGCATGCCCTTCCACTAGTCTGCTGAACACCGGAGACTACTGCAACACGTTGATGTTATTGTGTGATCCGGCCATGCCAAAAAAAGAATTCCAAATACATAGGTCATAATCTGCCACAACTTCAAGCACCACACTGCAATATCCATGACGCTCTTTGTATATACCTTGCCAAGCAAATGGGCAGTTCTTCCATGACCAGTGCATGCAATCGATACTTCCAAGCATTCCAGCTGGCAGCATTTTGTGTGCCATGATCCTTGCAGTCTCTTCCTCAGTTGGCCCTCTCAAGTAGTATTTGCCAATCTTTCCCACCACAGCTCGGCAAAACTTGTACATGCACTCAATGGCAGTAGACTCACTCATGCGAAGGTAGTCGTCCTGTGTATCGGCAGGTGCTCCGTATGCAAGCATCCTCATGGCGGCGGTGCACTTCTGAATCGACGAGAACCCGACATCGCCTACAGCGTCGTGCTTGAGCTTGAAGTAGGGGGGACTCTCGAACGCCGTGGAGGATATTCATGAATAGACCCATGCTCATCCTATACCGGCGCCGAAAATTCTCGGTATGTGTTGCGTCATCTGCGAAGTAGTCGTTGTGCAGCATGGTATGCCCCTCCATCCTCTGCCGGGGCTTCGACTTCTTTCTCTCCGGCCTTAATCCTCCGCGGTGTGGCCTCTTCCTCTTCTCCGCCTTGGCGTTAAGCACGCCCTGGAGGGTCGTGATGATCAGGCTCCCGGAGGTCGTCGTCGAAGGCTTGCTCGTCCTCCAGCAGTTGAGCAATCATCTCGTCGTCGCTATCCATGTCTGAAGCAAAATCAATGGTTAAAATTGCGCCGCGGCAGACGACGCAACGAACAGCGGCCAATCGTGCGTACCTGGCAAGGCGTCGAGCACCTTGTGTGCGTGGAGGTGGGGCGGATTTGACGCCGCGTTCTCGAACGCGCGGGCGAAGCGGCAACGGCGGAACGACCGGCGAGAGTGCCAGCCGCGACGATGGTGCCGACTCTCAGAAGAGATCAGTCGTCGAAACGGCCGGCAAATCCAGCGGCGGCGGGGGGTGGGAGGCGCGGGAGGGAAGGAGCGACGAGAAAAAAAGGCACAAGCCAACGGTTTATGGAAATAGTCACCGACATGTGGGAACCCGCCTCACTTTTCGTTGTGTCCGGCGTGCCCAGAGAGTCCCCTGTGGGGCGGGGATGGGCTCGGGACGGCGGACACCGTATCGGGGCGCGCCGGACAAAAAATGGCTTTGAGGGACGCGGCTGGGAACGTTTTTTTGTCCGACGCGTCCCAAATCGTTTTAGGGGACAGTTTGGGGGACGCGACTGAAGATCTTAGTTGTGATCACAAGATTTCATGACAAAGGATGGAATCGCTGAGAGCTGTAGTAGTACCACCAAAACATTGTAAGTGTACCTAAGTTTGAAAAACACACAATTGACAAAGACAAAATGTTACAGTAAGACCAGGCCATGTTTATAACACTACAGCCTCTGCTTTTATTTCCAAAATATATATGGGAGGTTAGAGCATCTCATTAGGGGTGACCCAAATGGTTCTGGGCCGTTCAAAACGGTGCAGGCTGGTGAACTGGTTGCGCACGCTTCATCCATTAGTCCACCAGATACAGTGCGTGTGTCCTACCTTGCGTGTCACGGGCCTGCATGGAAGCGACCTGGAGGCAGAAGGCTGACTAGCAGCAGCAGCCATAGCCTGCGTAGACATTGATGCTGATGGGGCTAGAACGTTGCGCATGCATTGATGGTCAGGGCTACTTAAACTGGCACATCCCTATGATCATTGCCAAGCCAAGCACTGTTGATGAAGACGCTGAAGTGGCTAAAGAAGATGATGTCCTTGCCACCGCGACCAGCGAGGACGAAGATGAGGACGAGGACATGGAGGATGAGGCACCTCCCGCCACTTTGAAGTTGGAGGCCCTCGTCCCCGACGAGTACGACGAAGATGCGACCACAACCACCGCCATGGGGCTTCCCAAGGCAGAGGAGGAGGCCAAGTGGTCTTGTCCCAGCCTGGACGAGGTCGTCCAACTATCTGCCATGGTAGCGGACCACTTCGCCTCTGTGCCACCACCGCCACCACTACCGCCACACGGGTCGCCACACGCCGCCTCCTTTGTAGCATGCGCCACCATCCACTCCGCCACAGTACGTGCTGCAACCGCCGCAGTATATGTCGTCGGAGGTCCTTGCTTGGGCGCACCACAGCCATGGACGTCTCCATCGTTCATCGACCTCATCTCTAAAGACGAAGAAGACGGCGGAACTGGGAATTTAGTGTTTTTTAAATTACTTTTTATGTAAATTCTGTTTGAATGAATGAATTTTTATCAAATGTTTTGCATCGCTTTTAAAATCCATTTGAATTCAGTATTTTTGTGTATGCGGTCAACGGGTCAAATGATCAGCGGGATTGAATGGGACACGCAAAATCTGTCCGCGAAATAATCCAAACAGACAGAATCAAACCATTCAAATCTCAAGATCGCGAGATGCCATTATTTTCAGAAATAATAGATCGAATCAAAGAAATTCTTGGATTCTACAAGCAGGACCGAAAGGGATATGCATTGCCAGGCTGGAGTGAGGGTCGAGACCTGAGAAGGCGCCACGTACGACCCATCTCACTCTCAGCACCCTCACGTCCCATCCTGCAATGCAAAAGAAAGAGGCATGTGAGGGCATCTCCAACCGGGCGACCCATCCCGCGCCCGCGCGTCCGGATGGGTCCAGCCGGACAAAAACCCGGCCCAGCGCGCGGACCCATCCCTAAAACGGATGCCCGCGGCGTCCGGAACGACGCAAACCCGGCCCAAATCTTGGCCGGGTTTGCGTGGCCGCGGACGCGAAAGGCTGGTCGCTCGCGTCCGCCCGCTGTCCGCCCCCGGCCCGCGTGTCATAGGCATAAGTAATATATTTCATTAAATAGAGAACTCATTACATTTTTTTTTTAGCTACTACTTCTATCCTATACGTACGGGGCCGGCGGCCTCGCCGGCGACTCCTCGCCGGCTCGCCGTCGGGGCCGTGGATTTCACTCGACGCGGGCGGCCTGTACGCGTGAGGATTCCACTCCAGCTTTCTACGGGCTGGGTGGCGCGTCGGCGGCGGCGAGGGCGTCGGCGGCGGCGCGGGCGGCTTCGCGGGCCTCGGCGGCTTGGACGGAGGGCATCATCCTCCTCCGTTCCGCCGCGCGGCTGCCGGGCGCGCTCGCGCTCCGCCTCTCCGCGGCGGAACCATCCGCTTCCCGCATAGCTCAAACTCCCGCAGGTCGGCGCGTTCCACGGCGGTGCGCGCCTCCAAGCGGACGCGGCCGGCGGCCCGGGCCTCGTGGTTGTCCTGCCGCCGGCGCATGCGCTCTTGCCGGCCGCGCTCCGCCGACGCGAAGCATCCTCCCGGGCGCGCCGCTCGGGCGACGGCATCCGGATGAGGTCACGGGCTGCTCGCATAGCGAGCAGCCTCGTTCTTCCGGCCGAGGAGGTCGCCTAAGCGGCGGCGGCCGGCCCGCCAGATGCCCTCGTGCTCCTTCGTCACGCGCGTGAGGTCGGCGAGACGCTCCTCGATGGCGGCGTTGATGTTCGCCATCGCGAGGTCCTCCGCGGCGACGGGCTCCTCCGCGGCGTCCGCCCCTCCTCCACGGCCGCGTACCGGCCCGTCCGCGGTCTCGTGCCATCCCTCCGCGGCCGCTTCCCCCATCTCCGCGTCACCGGCCTTCTTTGCCGCCGCCTCGGCGGCCGACGCGGAGCGCCTCGTCGTCGGCGACCCACCGCGAGTCCGCGCGCTCCTCCTCGTCCGTCCGCGGGAACCCGGCCCGGCGGCGAGGGAGAGCTTGGCCCATGTGGACCGAAGGGTGCGCGGCATGGCGCCGGACAAGGTGGAGGGAAGAGAACGGTGATGCGGTGCAGGTGAGACCGCCGCCGTCTTTATAGCCGGCGGTCCGGCGGGAAACTTAGGCGCGAGCGCGCGCCAATGGCGTTGCGCGCGCGGGAACCTTGGTGCGCGCGGGATCTTTCCGCGCGTTCCACCTCCCGCCATGGCCGTCCCGTCGAGGCTCCGCCATGGCGCGCCGCCGCGCAGCGAAGACGAACCACGTGGCGTCTCTTTGGGTCGCCGCGTTGGGCGCCGCGTGCGACCCAAACGGACACGCGGACGCGGGGCGCTGTCCGCGTGTCCGGGCGGCCACGCAAACGGCCCAAAACGGACGGCCCAGCGCGTCCGTTTGGGTCGCCCGGTTGGAGATGCCCTGAGGACGGAGCGCTGCGGGCCCCACGTGCCACTCCCCTTGTCGTCGTCGTCTTCTTGGAGGGAGCCGCTCGCTCGCCACCAGCAACTTCAGTTCTCCCTATCGCTTTCCCCTTTCCCTCTCACCTCCGTACCGAGCGAGAGCAGACCACCTCCCTCGTCGTCGATTCGATCGCCGGCCGGCCGGCCGGCCGCGAGCTCCTTCTCCCGATTCGGTCGCAGGTAACCCATGCCTTCCTCTCACGCACCCTTCAATCCATCCTGCCTACCCTGTTTCCTTCTGTTTCTTTCTTGGTTCCGTGAACGACCGAATGAATTCGTGAACTAGCCCGTCAGAGCTTCACCGTCGATCGAGATTGCTCTTCTTTCTCCCCCCTGCTTCTAGATTCGTCTGTTCTTCCACGTATACCAACCGCGCCAGTAGTGTAGCACGCGTGTTACTATTTTTAGTAGAACGAGTTGAGAAACTGCAAGCGCATGAAAAATCAGTGCTCCCTCCGATCCAGAATACTTTCCCACAAATGAGCGAATCTACAAAATAGAACACGCCTGGATACATGCATTTTTTGGACAAGTATTTTTGGAACGGAGTGAGTACTGAAGAGGAGACAAGTGTTTTGGACCGGAGGGGCTACCGAAAAGGAAGGGATTAGCGACTCTTCTTTTTTGGTGATTCTGATCTTCGTTCTCCTCCCTCTGTTTCTTAGATTTGTTAGTTCTTCTTCTAGATATATCAGCCTAGCTAGGAGTTGGATTTTTATCTGTCCTTCTTCTGCATAATATCAACTGAATTTTTAGTAGGAGTTGAATTTTTATCTGTCCTTCTTCTGCATAATATCAGCTGAATTTTTAGTAGGAGTTGAAAAATCACAAGTAGAAGAACAGATAAAAATGGAAGTGATTAGCGCAGCAGGCTGGCTATACATCCAAATTCATCCCTGGGTACAGACTGGTTTCTTGACGCTCATTCTAATAAAGATAATTAAAGCACGGCCTAATCCCCACAACCCGCGTCAGCCTTTATTAACGGCCCCGTAAAATAATTTGGATCCTCGTACCATATCAAGCTGTTGCCACAAGAACTCGTCAAGTTGTTACAAACAAGGCTGTCACCTATCAGTATCGAAATACTAGGCAATATTGTTCTCTTGTCAGCAGTAGTACCATGATACTATGAGATTTTTATTTCAATTAAAATATATGTTTATATTAATAACATACCTCAAATAAATTTAATATTTAATTTGAATTTTGAGTATATTTTATGTCTTTCATAGAGTAATGATGTATTTAAGTAATGTAAATATAGGCCGACTCATCCAATGCATGATTCAAGCATAACTAATTACGAACACACAAAACAGAAGACTGGATATGCTTGACATTTGGTACAAACAAATTGCTAGTTGATTGCTTTCTTGCATCACATACAAACTCCTTTTTAAACTCATCTCGCCCAAACTTATTGACGTTGTACTGTTTAAATACTTAGTTAGGCTTGTGACTACAGAACAATTTTTTACTCTTCAGCTTGCCACAACATTGTGTCCATATTTAGGCGTATGGTATCGTTTTTATATCGGGATACTAAAGATATCATGATATGTATCGGGGATACGAATAAGATACTAGCAAATTAAGATACCATCATGATATGTATCGATTGGCTACAGTAGTATCGTAAAATCGTAAGATACTAAGATACTATTGGGATACTGACAACCATGGTTACAAATTTCCTGCATTGATTACTTTTCTTTTTCGCGACCTGTATTTAGAGTAAATATCGTTTCTTGGCCTGCTTGTGGACAGCTCATGTATTGTTCGCCGATATTATTACCATTTCCCTCTCCCTCTCCCTCCCTAGCGAGCGAGAGCAGAGCAGAGCACCTCCCTCCCTCGCCGTCGATTCGATCGCCGGTCCGCCGGCCGCCCGCCCGCCCGCGCAGGTAATCCATGCCTTCTTCTCACGATGCCTTCTTCTCACGCACGCACGCGCCCATCCAGCTCACCTCCCCTGTTTCGTTCTGTTTCTTTCTTGGTTCCATGAACGAACGAATGAATTCGTGAACTAGCCCATCAGAGCAGAGCTCCATCGTCGAACGAGATTCGACGGTTCTGCTCTTCTTTCTCCTCACCCCTGCTCTTAGATTTGTCTGTTCTTCCGCAAACGAAAACCGCGCCAGCAGTGTGGCACAAGTGTTACTATTTTTAGCACTCCAGTACGAGTTGAGAAACTGCAAGCGCATGGAAAATCAGTACTCCCTCCGATCCAGAATACTTGTCCAAAAATGAGTGAATCTGCGAAATAAAACACGTTTAGATACATGCATTTTTTGGACAGGTTTGGACCGGAGCGAGTACTGAAAAAGAGACAAGTATTTTGGACCGGAGGGAGCACTAAAAAGGAAGGGATTGGGGTCTCTTTTCTTTTGGTGATTCTGATCTCCTTTCCCCTCCCTCTGTTTCTTAGATTTGTTTGTTCTTCTTCTAGACATGTCAGCCTGCTAGGAGTTGGATTTTTATCTGTCCTTCTTCTACATATATCAACTGAATTTTTAGTAGGAGTTGCGAAATTGCGAGTAGAAGAACGGATAAAAAGGAAGTGATTGGCGCAGCAGGCTGGCTATATATCCAAATTCATCCCTGGGTACAGACTGGTTTCTTGACGCGCATTCTAACAAAGATAATTAAAACACAGCCTAATCCCCACAACTCAGCGTCAGCCTTTATTTACGGCCCCTTAAAAGTAATTTGGATCCTCGTACCATATCAAGTTGTTGCCACCAAGAACTCGTCAATTGTTACAAACAAGGCTGTCAGTATCGAAATACTAGGCAGGCAATATCGTTTTCTTGTCAGCAGTAGTATCACGATACTATGAGATTTTTATTTCAATTAAAATATATGTTTATATTAGTAATAACATACCTCAAATAAATTTAACATTTAATTTGAATTTTGAGTATATTTGATGTCTTCGATAGAGTATTGATGTATTTAAGTAATGTAAATATAGGCCGACTCGTCCATTGCATGATTCAAACATAACTAATTATGAACACACAAAACAGAAGACTGGATATGCTTGACATTTGGTACAAACAAATTGCTAGTTGACTGCTTTCTTCTTGCACATGCAAACTCCTTTTTAAACTCATCTCGCCCAAACTTATTGACGTTGTACTGTTTAAATACTTAGTTAGGCTTGAGACTACGGAACAATTTTTTACTCTTCAGCTTGCCACAACATTGTGTCCATATTTTAAAAAAGATATCATGATACGTATCGGGGATACTAAAGATATCATGATACTTATCGGGGATACGAGTAAGATACTAGTAAATTATACGTATTGATTGGCTACAGTAGTATTGTAAGATACTACGATACTATCGGGATACTGACAACCATGGTTACAAATTTCCTGCATTGATTACTTTTATCGTTTCATGGCCTGCTTGTGGACAGCTCATGTATTGTTCGCCGATATTATTACCATTGATTCTCTTAATTTATTACATACTTGGCTTGTGTAGGAAGCAAATAGACAATATAAATTTTTTGGGCAAAAATAGAGAAGATACTTGATTGACCTTTGCTCATCTTTTGTAGTCCCTCTCATGGGGTCAAGGAGGGGAAGACAGCAGCATCCTGGTGCTGGTACCGGTGAGGGCTCACAGGCTCCACACCCTGGAGGCAGAGGTGGCCGTGGCCGTGGCCATGTCGCCATATTCCCACCGCAGGCACCTCAACAAGGTAACCAGGGGCAAGGTGGTGCGGCCCCACCGCAGCAGCCGAGGGGTCGCGCCGGAGAGGACGCAGGCCGGGGACGTGCCCGTGGAGGAAGGCCGCCGCAACAGTATCCGAGTGATGGTAGAGGCGCGCATGGGGATGGTGCTGGACCGTTGGGCCGTCTAGCTCCCGAGCTGCGCCAAGCAATGGAGGCATCGAGTGAGCCTCCGCTACGAGCTTCGCAGATGCTGACAGGCCCTTTGGAGCCAGCAGCACAAGAAGATCCACCTGTCGAGCTTGGACAGGACAGCAAACAGGTAGCTGTGCGACCTGAGTCCACCTCGGTTACCGTGTCGGCTGTTCCGTCATCGAGCAAGGCGATGCGGTTTCCCCTGCGGCCGGGGAAGGGTAGCGTCGGCACAAGGTGCCTGGTGAAGGCCAACCATTTCATTGCCCAGCTGCCGGACAAGGATCTCCATCAGTACGATGTGTGTTTATGTTTATCCCCATAATTAAAGATAGCACTCTCTTGTGAGCTACATGTGTCTTTCCTGTCTTGCTAAAATTATGCGTCTTGATCTCTGATGTTGAACAGGTTTCAATCACTCCGGAAGTTACCTCACGAATCGTCAACAGAGCTGTGATCAAGGAGCTGGTAAATCTGCACAGGGCATCTTATCTGGGTGGGAGGCTGCCGGCATATGATGGTAGGAAAAGCTTGTACACAGCAGGCCCACTGCCTTTTACTTCCAAAGAATTTCAGATCACATTACTTGATGACGATGATGGCTCTGGTCCACAGAGGTCAGCCTTTCCTCAGCAGTACGGTTTCCTGGTCGTATGTATTCAGTGTTCTTTTTTGTGTTCAGGGTTCTTGATGTTCTGCTTTATTTTGATTTAGGCGGCAAAGGAATTTTACGGTCGTGATCAAATTCGCTGCACGAGCCGACCTTCATCGCCTTGGAATGTTTTTAGCTGGGAGGCATGCAGAAGCTCCTCAAGAGGCATTGCAAGTCCTTGATATTGTGCTGCGAGAGCTGCCCTCCACAAGGTAGCAACGACGTGCCTGCGCTAGTTATATTCAGAAGTGGCCGTTTAAGACATGAAGATCAATTTGTTTTTCAAATTGTTTTTCCCCACAGATATATGCCATTTGGAAGGTCGTTCTTTTCACCAGATCTGGGCAGTAGGCAACGCCTTGGTGATGGATTAGAAAGCTGGCGTGGGTTCTACCAGAGCATTCGACCTACTCAGATGGGCTTGTCACTCAATATTGGTAAAGGCTCTCCCTCCTCTAGTGTCTCACACACGAAAGAATCTCACCACTGAAATTGTCATGTTGGATTATTGTCTGCATGGTTTTATTGCTTTGGGTTTTTCTGTTCCATTTGAGAGAGAATGTATTTAGTTATCCTAAATTTCCTTTTTGTTGTGCTTTTCCAGATATGTCAGCGACAGCTTTTATTGAGCCATTACCTGTAATTGATTATATCGCGCAACTTTTGAGTTCTAACATTCATTCGAGACCCCTCTCAGACTCTGACCGTGTGAAGGTATTCTTACTAAACTAACTTTTTTTTTAAGATCAAAATGTGGATTTTGAGCTGAAATATGCTCAATGCCTGCTTTTCCAAAACTTAAGATTCTTCTACCATGTCCATTTATTGCTAGTTTTTTTTGGTATACATACTCTGCTTCAGTCTTTCATTAAGAAAATAAGATTGTAATCTACCTTCCATGCAATATATAAGGAAACGGGGATTTGTGTGTGTGTGTGGTGGTGGGGTCTGCGATGTCATGAACTTGGTAGGAGTACGGAAATTTTATCTTAGATATAGTACCATATTCTCTGACTGAAGTTACTTGTCCCATGTAACCGAGAGCTTTTCCATCCAACACATGGGACTATGACTGAATATACTGGTTTATTTTTCTAACCCGAACTGTTAGATAAACTGTATATCAGAACTGTTGTACCGATCTGTTGGCAAATACATTTTTTTCATGGGTTATTTTGAAATAGAAGCATACACGTGCAACTCATACCTTGAAAGAGTTTTAAGGTTTTTTCTTGATAGACATGGGATTTTCGTAAGATCTTCATGTCAGTACTAACTTATACTTCCACAATTTTATTTGTGTGCTCCTGTTGTATACTCACACCATAGATTAAGAAGGCACTTAGAGGAGTAAAGGTGGAAGTTACTCACCGCGGGAATATGCGAAGAAAGTACAGGATATCTGGTCTGACAACTCAGTCAACACGAGAGCTAACGTACGGAAAAATTGTTTTCATATTTTTAGAAGCTGTTTACCAAATGAAACCTTAAGATTTATTTCCATATTCGCTGACAAGCTTGACGTGTTTTTCATGCCGCAGTTTTCCTGTTGATGAAGGGGTACAGTAAAGTCAGTTGTACAATACTTTCAAGAGACATACGGTTTTGCCATCCAACACACTTACCTTCCTTGCCTTCAGGTTGGCAATCAGAAGCGTCCAAATTACTTGCCTATGGAGGTAAACAATGTGTCAAACCAATCTCTCCTATCTTTTTTGTGATTAATTTCCGCAACATGACTCCTAACTCAGTGTGAAACTGTCCATGCTTAAATGCATGCATCATATATTGAAACTATTTTCACTTGGATAACTGCTGATTATTGTTGAGCTTATTTAGGTCTGCAAAATAGTGGAAGGACAGAGATACTCCAAGCGATTAAATCAGAATCAGATAAGAGCTCTCTTGGATGTGACATGCCAGCGCCCACGTGATCGGGAGCGTGATATAATTCAGGCAAGAAATATCTTCTTTTCCATGTCTGATGTGTTTCTACAATTGTTTGTGCAACTTCAGTATAACTCTTCCCTCTATTTTCGTTTTCTGTCTTTGGAACACAGATGGTTAAACATAATGCCTATCAGGACGATCCTTATGCGAAAGAGTTTGGCATTAACATTAGTGACCGTATGGCATCAGTGGAGGCGCGTATTTTACCAGCTCCACGGGTAGGTGGAACCATTTTTTGTAACTTTTGCTCGCTGTTATCAGCTTAAGTACGACTTCGATATAGCTCTTCTTTTAATGCAGCTTAAGTACAACGAGACTGGTAGAGAAAAGGATTGCTTACCTAGAGTTGGTCAATGGAATATGCTGAACAAGGTAACCTCACAAACATCTTCTGTCCAGGAAGTTCACTCACCTTTTGCTTTGGGAACAAAGACTACCTTTTATCTTTATTTGCTTAATTATTGCCTGCCTCAACTCTTTTTTTCGACATTTGCCTGCCTCAACTCTAAAGCGGCTTTATTTCTAATATATGGAAATAACCGAAATGGAACTAATAGGGAAACCAACTAAAGATGGAAATAATTGTGCTAATCAGACTAACCGCAGGTTGAAATAAATAACCTGTAGCCTAGTTGTGCGTTAGCAACTTTCTGCAGAAACAGTATTGTATATCCTAGGTACAACACACTTTGCACCCTGCATCTTTTGTGATATTGGCAAGCTGCATGATAAGTAGAATTCCGGATAGAAAGTTTGGCCTCAGCTGCTCCTGGTTCTGATGTACTTATATCTTACTTTTCTCCATTTTAACTTTACCAAACGGAAGACTGTGCATGTCTTTTCTGTTGAGCTGCACAATACGACAATTGAGCATTGAGAAAACAGCTTTCTATGACAGTTGATTTTTTTCCCTTGAAGTCCATATATTTATGTCCAACATCATCCAGTTGCCGTCTGATTTTTTGGTCGTGGAAGTCGACTGATTTTCAATGCTATCTAAATTTCATTAACCAAATACATGTATATATTTCTTTATTCTTCATGGATCTCTAATGTCCTTTTTCATTTTTCTTATCCAGAAAATGGTAAATGGTGGCAAAGTCAGAAGCTGGATGTGTATCAATTTTGCCCGTAATGTGCAGGAAAGTCTTGTTCGTGGCTTCTGCCATGAACTTGCTCTGATGTGCCAAAACTCAGGAATGGCAAGTATTCTTGACACGCTTCCTGCAAAATGTGCATATTAGCATGAAAGAATCACACCAAGATCCATATATAAAAGCATCAACATGAATCGTAGGCTTTATACTTCAATCTTCATCTAGTCTTCTGCAACTGTAACAGTATCATGTATCATCGTGATAGGACTTTGCTCTGGAGCCTGTTCTTCCACCTCTGTATGCACGTCCTGATCAAGTGGAGCGAGCTCTTAAAGCTAGGTACCATGATGCAATGAACATTCTTGGACCCCAGCGCCGGGAGCTTGATTTGCTTATCGGGATCCTACCTGATAACAATGGCTCACTTTATGGTATCTGAGAAATGCAACCTTCCTATGTTTACTGTGTATTCTCACTGTTGTTGTGCAGATGATGTTCTTTGTTACATTTACTTCTCTCTTCGTCTCATGCTAGGTGATCTGAAACGTGTGTGTGAAATAGATCTCGGAATAGTTTCACAATGCTGCTGTGCGAAGCAGGTGTTCAAAATGAACAAACAGATTCATGCAAATCTTGCGCTCAAGATAAACGTCAAGGTTAGTGCGCCATGAACAAAACAATTTCATGCAATTTGCATTTTGTTCTATCTTCCTTAACTTGCTACCGCTTAATTTTGTTAGGTGGGCGGTAGGAACACCGTACTGGTGGATGCACTGTCGAGGCGGATTCCTCTGGTCACCGACAGACCTACAATTATATTTGGTGCTGATGTGACCCATCCTCATCCTGGAGAGGACAGTAGTCCCTCAATTGCTGCTGTAAGTAAAAATATTAATAGTACATGATTACCTGTTCTCCAGTCTTGACTGTGTGTGAAAAGATTTCTGGTAGTTTGCTAAGCAGTCATTCTATTGTTTTCTTGTAGGTTGTAGCCTCCCAAGATTGGCCTGAGGTCACAAGGTATGCTGGGTTAGTTTCTGCTCAGGCGCACCGGCAAGAGTTGATAGAGGATCTGTACAAGGTCTGGCAAGATCCACAGAGGGGAACAGTCAATGGTGGCATGATTAGGTACACCGGTAATTTATTTAACAATTCTTCCACAATGAACATCTCAAACAATTCATTACTTTGCAAAAATGCAGGGAGCTACTTATATCCTTCAAAAAGTCAACCGGTCAGAAGCCCCAGCGTATAATATTTTACAGGTTTGTTTGTACCCAATAAGAGGACACCAGCAGGTCTTCTGTTGCCTTCTTTCACTAAAGCCTGACCTTATTTACCTTTTTTTACCAGGGATGGCGTTAGCGAGGGACAGTTTTACCAAGTTCTTCTGTTCGAACTCCAGGCGATACGAAAAGTAAATTATCTACTTTATCCAGTTCTTTCTTTGTTCGTATTCGGGTGATGTTTCGATTAAATCCTGATCTCATTGTGTGTCACTCAGGCATGCGCCTCCCTGGAGGCGAACTACCAACCAAACGTGACTTTCATCGTGGTTCAGAAGCGCCACCACACTAGATTATTCGCGCACAATCACAACGATCGGAATTCGGTGGACGGGAGCGGGAACATAATCCCCGGTAAATCGTATAAACAACTCACAGCACATATCGCTGCTATATGTTCAACAATGACGCTTACCCCATGCTCTACATCTGAAGGTACCGTTGTAGATTCGAAGATCTGTCATCCGACTGAGTTCGACTTCTACTTGTGCAGCCATGCTGGCATCAAGGTAAACACCAGAATTTGCTTACATCTGAATCTGGTTTTTGTGATCTTAGAGTCCAACAAACAAATCTATGTAATGTCCTCTGTTCCTAGGGCACCAGCCGCCCCGCACATTATCACGTCTTGTGGGATGAAAACAACTTCACCGCTGATGGATTGCAGACACTTACCAACAACCTCTGCTACACGTAAGACCCTTTTCTTTGGTGAAATATCTCTAATGAAATTTCATTTCTAACTTCTATCAAAAACTTGTACAGCTATGCAAGGTGCACCCGTTCGGTGTCAATTGGTAAGTTACCTTCTTCCGGGGATTATTCTCAAAGTTCTGCCGTATTATTTAGGGTGAAAAGTTCTAAATATCTTGTTTCCTTACTGAAGCCATATTTTTCTCCATTGCAGTTCCACCTGCATATTATGCTCATCTGGCCGCTTTCCGTGCCCGTTTCTACATGGATCCTGAGAGCTCTGACAGCGGCTCTGCGACGAGTGGGCCTGGAGGACGTGGACCGCCGTCTGGTTCGTCGACATCACGCAGTACCAGGACACCGGGCGCAGCTGTTAGGCCTCTTCCAGCTATGAAGGATAGTATGAAGAACGTCATGTTCTACTGCTGATGCTAGGACTGCGAAGATCGAGCTTAAATGGTTCTTATGTTGGTTGCCTCTTGTCATTGCAACTATGTGGAGAGACTAGCACTAATAATCCGCCCGCTGCAATGCGCGTGCGCTGTACTATGTTGGCTTAATTACCATGTACTTGTGTACTCTATGTTGCAAACTATGTTTTGGAGTATATGCTACCCCGTTTAGCTTGCTTAAATAGTTAAGCTCACTTTACGGTACTAACTGTTTTCCTGAGAGATGGGGTGACAGGGGGCGCTGGACTCCAGCAGTCCAGCAGCCAAGCTGAGGTAAGCTGGCATTTGAAGCACAAGGGACGATTTGGACCTGATGGTACTGAACGAAGAAATGTCAAGGAACTGGAGTACTACATGTGCTACCAGGATGCTCAAAGCTAGTCCAAGTACAGAAGGCAGCAGGACCAAATGCACGAAGATTCTCGTCTCCTTAGCTACACTGCATCGCATGTATAAATCGAATCACACTCCCAGTTGGAAAAAAGATCGAATCACACTCAGGCTTCGATGGAGCAGAATGTATTAAGGCACAATCGAGGAGACGAGACTGCATACATAACCTGCTAGTAGAGCAGTACCGGCGGCGGCAGATCATGTTCCTCGAGCAGTGCGGGCAGCTGGCTCGAGAGGCGAACGAGACGGTGGCAAGCATGATGGCATGTCGATCGACAACCACGACAGATTCAGACCCGGAGCATGCCCAGATCATGTTTACTAGTCTTCTCCGTATCCGTATTCCTAGGTTACCAATTTAACCTATATACTTCCCTCCGTCTCATAAATAGATAAAAAAGATAACCTAGGGAGGGAGTGATGTTTTAGCACATGGGAGCGTATGCTCTCTTTATTTTGAAATACATGTTAGACACATTTTAAAATGTCAAAAAAATTGAAATAAAAATTTCGCACGTTCATCTTCATGTGCTACGCGCTCACAAAGTTGTTTCAGGAAAAATCGACATGTCATGTGACGTGTGTAAAAAAGAAAAAAATCGGTGCTGAAACAAAGACTTGTCACAAGATAAATTTTCGCTTAGACTACAAAAAATATCATTTTTTATGAAACTTGACGAATACACATATATTATGGAGATGTACATGTAAATTTTTTTATCAAACTTTTTTAACACTTAGAAATATGTTTTTATGGTAGAGGGACATATGCTCCCGGGAGCCGAATTGAGTTTCTGAACCTAGGGAGTACTACATAAATGGATAAAAAGATAACCTATATACTTCCCCGTATCCCTCCGTCTCAGTTTACTAGTCTTCCTCCCTAGGTTACCAATTTAACCTATATACTTTAAATTATACTAGTAAATGTGCACGTGCAATGCACGTCTCAATATCTATTAATACTAATTGTAATAATACATATTTATAAAATACAAAATCGCTCTTTTATAAGTAGTTTAGATAAAGGGTCGACACTCTTTTTTGATCTTTCATGTCATGCTGGTAAGATGTAACCGAGCCTCAGTTACCTAATCAATTTCCATATATGTATATTCCTCCAGTAAACTATTTTTCTTGCTAAAATAAGTTGTGAAGAATTAGATTATTAAATTACCGTTTAATAGTACTTATTCCACAAAGCATATAGGACATACTTAAGTCACCACTCATTTGCTGCAAGTTACCGTTTAATAGTACTTATTCCACAAAGCATATAGGACATACTTAAGTCACCACTCATTTGCTGCAAGTCCGCAAAGGCGCAAAGGATTCTTTGCCAACAGATCATGCTGCCACGAAACCATCTGAGAGATATAACATCTATGAACGTAAATATTTTTCTATTCTGGAAATTTCTTCATCCTACAACTGCTACAAAAAAACATGCATGGTCATCTTGGGTCCTATTCATATAGAGCGTACATGGTAGCTTCTACAAAGAGAATATGCAAACATGAGGACTCACATGCTTCAAGGAGGTACGATGGCCTTTAATGCAAGCAATGTAGTGAACAGAACAAGGTGTCAATGCTCAATGCAAGATTTTTATCATAAGGTAAAACTTTAGCAAGTTCATTTTCAGAAACTCATCATGGGACAAAATGTAAAATCAAGATCTTTTCGCATTATCAAAGAACTCTGTTCAGTATGCAAAGATGTGGACATATCAGGTATGTCATTTGTGCACAATATAATATTTCTTTAGCTGTATATACTCTTTCAAAAAAAACAAACACTAAGATCAAATTGCACGCTAAAAATCTTTATATACCCTTCTTCCCAACTGACAAATTCCAACTGGGACAAGAATTGCAGAAACTGTAGTGCCATGCTCATTACGAACTATGCCATAATTGTTTGCCTGAATATATTCCCCATTTTCAAAATATTTCGGTTGGAAACTTGCAGCTGCTGGAGGGAGCTAAAACATGCCAGGAGAGTAGGCTTAGGAAGGTGGGGTGTGTGGTGTAAACTTAACCGGTTGTTTGCTAATGCGAAAATATCCTTACAGTGAACCAAATTATCATTAGTTAAACTTGAGACCAACTGTACAAAAACTTGAGCATCAGCTATTCCTCTCCGTCGATGCGTTGATTTTTTTGCTTCAGAAATCTGTTTGGTTTTGTATACTTCAGCAGTTTGACCATTACAAACCTTACAAATCAAACCCGACTGTAGCATATCCCTTCCTTTCACAATAGCATGCCAAGTTAGCAATGCACTTCGAGGACAGGTTGCCAAAAAAAAATATTACCATTGGGTTAGTATCATTCTGTCAGTACTCTTGCACAATGGTTATCCGGAGTAATCGATAATATCGATGCTTATTTTGCTAATATAGCATCATCCAAAATCTGCAACTCAAGAAAACCAGCCATCTGGTGCCATTTCAAACTGGGAGGTTCTCCTATATCTATATGGCTATCAAAGATTCAGATATGAATGTGAAATCAGTTTGAGTACATTACCACGCAATACTACTTCTGAATGTGTTAGTATTAATTACCTGATGCTCACCACCAAACTCAAACTGGGTTCTACAAAAAAAACTGCAAAATTAGCCATTTTTTTCACTCTGCTGGAACAAACTCACACAAACAACAGTCAGTATAGCTGGAGCACATCTGCAGGTTCGCCAAAAAAAATCAACCGAGATATCACCGTATATTTGAAACTACATGTTAAGTTAACTGAATTTCAAAATTTTACAGTTATGTGCCCCTTATGTGGATGTTGCGGTACCTGGCCTTCTGCGGCAAGTAGAAGATACAAACCGGGACTAATCATAACATCCGGAGAAAAACAAAGAACCTATAAAATGTCTAACAATCTGCAAAGCCAGAGACATGCGTCTCCAGTCGATTCAGAGATTAATTAAACAAATGATATTAACTGTTTTTTCATACACTCATATGTAAGCTCAATTTTGGTTGCCTAATCTTGGAGCACTTAACTGTCAGATGCAAGCTACTCAAAAATAGCTGCATAGAAAAGGCAATCGGAATAGGTTATTATTTCTAATAATGAAAGGAAAGGCTTCTGACAAATTAAAAAAACGAAAGAACCTCCATTGGACACTCTGCAAGTCCTTATCCGGCTGAGCCGATCAAAATTAGACATGGTGAATATGACTCGAACTGGCAGTTGCTTGCATGTTTGTTGTTAGCTATGTGATCTCTCGCCTTTTAGTCACTGCTTGATGAAAATATTCGAGATAAAGTGCATGACCCGTTTGACATATGCTGTGAATATGATATCCTGTAATAACGTTTCCTATTTAGAATGGCAGACACATATAAAGTAATTATGCATTACACCAATCTGAACTGTGAGTTGTAATAAAGTACAATAAAATATAATTCTTCAGAAGGATTCCTTCTTCAGGTCACGGTAAGAAAGAAACTGAAATCATTTGTAAAGAAAGCTTTAGAAAAATAGTACTTCTTTCTTGCAAGAACAACCAGTGGAGTTACATGAAGGCATTCATGGGTATCATTATTGAGTATCTCATACTGTTCTCCCAAGTAAACCCTATAGTTGGAGCATGTCCTATTTTCAAATGCTTGTAATTGTAAATAGTAGTGGTCTAATATATATGATGAGCATAGCAAATCTAAAACAATCATTTAGTGAACTCAGATACTGATACTTACAATACCACTTCTTCCATACACCAAAGCAATCTGGAATATGATCTCATTGCACCTTGCATCTCAGTGTTATCTGAAAACAGGTAATGTCACAATAATATTAATTATTATTATCTCCATTGCATATGTCAACTCGGTAATTTTACTGTATTTCTGAAACCTGTAGTCACATATCTAGTGCTCATTCCTAACACCTATACCAGCTTACTCCAAAGACAGAAATAGTTAAGTGTGACAAGAATGTAAAGTTTAGAAAACATATTGTTGCATTTCAATTTTATTTAGTACTAATGGTAATGCACTGAAAGTATTTTGACTTATGCAGCTCCAATTGTTTGAATATCGATTAAGCCAGACATGCAATTGAGTATCACTGTCGATGCATAGGTGTATATATACCTTGATAGTGCTAATCTGTCAAGCTGAGAAAAGAAGTAAAAGTACAAGATCCGATTTGTGCTAGCATCAACTCGAGTAAAATACAGTGTTCTAATTTAGAAACTTCTGTTCGGGTTGCCCAAACTGGGGACACCTTTCTGTTCATGCAAGCAAACTAAGATAGTTGTAAAAAAAGGCTACAGGTTGAACCTACATGGTGATTTCCTGCAACATGGTGATTGCAATTTTCCAACAAAAAAAATAAGAAATAACTACGAACAAATCGGAATAACTGAAAATGCTAAATGCAGTAATAGTTAACTGGCTCATGCAAAACCTTTGCAAGATTATAATTGAATAGGTCTCAAGAATAATTAAAGAAGTCAAATGCACTAACAGTTATAGGCCTAACCAAAGCCTATCAGTAAAGAATATTCAGAAAGCAGAAAGAAGCATCCTGCCAACGTATCAGAATTCTGAACTGGTACGTGTAAACTTCGAGTCCGTGAAATTCACTAATCTATGCATCACTCTCGCGGTCTTGGGGTCTTGCCTGACTATATGACCTTGTTGCATGCAACAAACCGGGTCAAACATGATGAACATGTCAGGATAAATCAATGCAAGAAATTAACTGATGCTAGATTTGTCATGTAATGCATAATTGATTGCCAAGCAAGAAAGAAAACAGAGCTTCAAGATCAGATCATTTGAGTACCTTCATGTGTTAATAAATTACTGTCAAATATGCATTAGAACAATTAGATTATTTCCCAGCAATGGGAGAAACTGTAAATAATTATCTTTACATATCCGATTTGTGGTAGCATTGACCAATTGGTACCAGGTTATCGAACCAAGATCGAGGCACTACGGCAAAGAGGACGAAGTGAGTATTATGATGGAGGGGACGTGAGAAACTCGACCGGTTCGCGGCGCCACATCCTGGTGTACCCCGTTTGGGTTCCTCATCGGCGCCGGATCGAGAAGAAGGGCAATGGCATCAGCTGCAGTAGATGGCGAGGACGGTGGGTGGTTTGACCACCGCAACCGCGGGTCGAGAGGAGCAACCGGCGGTGGCCTCGCCGAGGGAACGCGTGGGCCAGCAACGCCTCCGTCTCCTGTGACGTTGGTGGCGGCGAGCGATGGCGGATCACCGAGCCGTGCAAGGAGGCGGTGGTGGTGGGCGGTTAGAGCGCACCAGGCGCATCTGAGGCATTCCTGCTGGAGGTTGGGGAGGGTGTTCATGGACGCCATGGAGGCGTTCGTGCTGGTGGGCGGTTGGGGATTTGCGTGTGAGTGGATCTGACATGGGAGCGGAGCGGGGCGGGGTTAGTTTCCTTCTTTTACGGGACCTCGATGTGTTAAGCGCTCAACGCGTTGAGCGTTCAACATTGAGCCAATCTTGACCGTAAATTGATCTAGTTTAACGGCTGAGATGTTTTGGATCTCCGGCTCTCTCTCTTTTTATATTAGTGGAGATAGTGGAGATGGAGATTAGTGGAGATAACTAATGCTAACTTGATTAAATATGTGACCTAGGGATACGCGCACGCCTAATAAACTGTGAGAGAGGGAGTATTCCGAACAAATGTTTTGACGAGTGGTTTCGTGAAAAGGGTTTTGATTTGGGTGGTCTTCGAATCAAAGACGTGGGTGGGAAAGTAAACGGGCCGTACTGGAACCCCAAACCCCTGACCCAACCCGTTCCGCTTGATTCTTCTCGCACGGCACGGATATATGCAGAGAGACCACACGGCGCACTAGACAACACCGCCAGCTTGGCAGAGCCAACCCCGACCCGTCAATCCTTTCCCCAACCCTCCAGAACCTTCCCCCTCCTCGCCGCCGCCGCCGCCGCCTCGCCGCCAAAACCCTAGCCCCCTCGCCACCGTCCGTCCGTGCTCCTCGCCGCAGGCCCGCAGCCAGCCGGTTCAGATCTCGGGGACTTCCGGCCACCATGGAGGACTGGGGTGAGCGCCTCCCTCCTTCTCCTCCCCCTCTTCCCCGCCTCCCGATCTGTGCCCGCCGGAACCGCTCCGCGATTCGCTCCCGCCGCCCACAGATCCTGCCCCGCCGAGCGCTCGTCGCGGCGTAGCCCCGATAGCGCGGTCCGCCGAATCTCGGGCGCCGGTTGTCAATTCCGCGAGCACGAGTAGCTCGTCTTTGATTGGTAGTACTGCCGTTCGAAGATAATCAGGAATTCTGACTACTGCGACGGTACGCGAGATCGGGTCACGACCCTCGTGGATTCGAGCGCGGTTAGGAAATCGGGGATACGGTTGTTGGGATTCTGGGTTTTAGATTTCTGTGGTATTTATTTGTATACATCTGGTAGCTCTGCTGAATGTACTTTAGTAGTTTCAGAGTGCCTACCCATGGCATAACATAGTACGTACTCAGTTACTCCTTTGCGTCTTTCTGTTTCAGTACCCCGATGTAGCGATTCCATGCTTTCATCCTGGTATATTTATCGCTGCTTTTGTATGTGGATTATATGGAAGATTCGTGAAGCATCTGGTGTTTTTTTTTTGTTGTTGTTGTAGTAGACAGTTGCAGTTGCTTGTGCTTCTATGCTTGCTTTGAAGAAGCATTGATATGGTCATGTTATGTCATTTGCGGTTCTTAACCGTGTTTCAGAGTGTGGCCAGTGTTGTTTTGAACTTGTTAGTAATATGGATGTTGTGAGTCTGCGCTAAGGGAACCCACTGAATGCCTATTTAAACATGTATGTATATCCTGGGGTGTTAAATCGATATAAGATGATGCTTGCATATTGTTATGAAAGATTTTTATAGTACACCAGATCAACATTTGGTCAGGTTGTAGGAAGCCTTGAAATTTTTTTCCCGAATTTATGTGTATTGAACCAATTACCAATGTGCTGTTAGTTTGCTCTGACATTCTTTTGTTCACATGTTGAAAATAAATGTGAATGGCATTGCAGATGCTGAAGATTTTACGCCAGTTGCGCCTGTTGTGAAAGCTCAGCCTCTGAAAAGTAACTGGGATGATGAAGATGTAGAAGAAGATGATGTAAAAGAATCTTGGGAAGAGGAAGAGGAGGTACTGAAAGATTTGCCATGTTTTTAGTGCACATAACCCCCCTTACAACAGAACATGACATCCAATCTGAGATATGCCGGGACATGTGACCTGTACACACTGGCCAATACCAATTCCACAACCCATGATTTTCGTATTGTTGCTGGAAATTTTTCCCAAGTAATCTGTGGTATTCAGTGTTGCCATGAATTTTAGTTGGCCTCACTGTAAATTGTGCAGGAATCCCTAGCTAAATCAAATAGATGAAGATCTTCTTTAGTTTTGCGTTTGTTCTGTAGACTGTTATCCTGGTCTATTATTTTTGCCTCATTAAGTTTATGTTCTGTGAAATGTTTAGCAATGACCATATGCTCTTATGTGTATGACTGGTTCTGATGTTTTAATTATGTACCTAAACTTCCATGTGTATGCTTTGCTTAGATTGGTTGTTAAAATACTAGTAAGCTCTTCCTCTGTTACATTGCTACTAATATTGAATTGCCACTTATTCAACACCGGTGCTTTGATACATAAAATGCAGAAGCCTAAACCACAACCTGTAGAAAAGCCTGCTCCAAAACCTAGTGCTAAAAGTGCTGTAAAAAAAGGTAAGCAGCCATCAACAAGTGCTGAAGTAGTAGAAGATGATGTTCTGGATGATCCCACTTTAGAGAAGCTTCGCCAACAAAGGTATGCTATTTTTTCTCTGTAGCTGTGACCTCTTGTGATGAAAAAACCCTGCCGCATACTGCTGCTTTTTTTTGAGGGACTGCCGCATACTGCTGCTTTGTTGTGCCTACCATTAAGTTTCTTCACCATGATGGTTTACTTGTTACAGGCTCGTGGAAGAAGCTGATTTTAAGTCAACAGCAGAGCTTTTTGCAAAGAAGGACAGCAGTGAAAAGTCACTAGAGACTTTCATCCCGAAGTCTGAGAGCGACTTCGCAGAATATGCGGAGCTTATCGCAAACAAAATCCGTCCCTATGAGGTCTGTTCAACATTTACAGGGCTTTCTGTTTGTTTATCGGGACCCCTTGTTTATACAGAGACTCTGTTTCATCCAATAACTGACCTCCTTTCGGTTCGTCTACACAGAAAAGCTTTCACTTCATGGGTCTACTTAAGAATGTCATGAGACTTTCCATGACATCTTTGAAAGGTGCGGAGGCGAAAGAAATATCTTCCTCCGTCACGGCGATTGCTAATGAAAAGATCAAGGCTGATAAAGAAGCGGCAGCAGGCAAAAGGAAAGGAGGTGAGATTCTTGGACCTTATGAGAATGGGAATACTCTTATTTGTTGTGTGCTTTTGATGCTGATGGTTACTTAACTCGCAGGAGCAAAAAAGAAGCAGCTTCATATAGAGAAGGGAGAGGAGGACTTTGCTGCCGGACCGGGTGCATCTTCTTATGATGATCCGGACGAGTTTGACTTCATGTGATTCGCTGGGAGGGGAATAGCCTCTTCTATGTAATACCTCGAAGCAAGCAGAGATTAGAGTTTGCGGCAGTCTGTATTCCCTTCAGAGGCACCTGAACACTGGAACTGCATGGGAACATGATCTATTTGGGGTTGATTTTGTCGATTGGAAATGGTTTGCGGTGTCGAGCTGCAAGTTGTTTTCCTATTCTCGATGTGTTTGTGTTATTTTTGTTCTGTGGGTTGGAATCTATTCTTTTTGGCCAACTGTACTATAACGTGTTTCTGGTTATATTGGAGAGTCGTTACAAGGGATATATTGGTGTGTCTGGTGATTTCAATCCCTGATAATTTCATATCTCGTTCTGGTATGTTCAAGTCGTATGCTGTAATACGAGGATAGT
Source organism: Lolium rigidum (assembly GCF_022539505.1). NCBI lineage: Eukaryota > Viridiplantae > Streptophyta > Magnoliopsida > Poales > Poaceae > Lolium > Lolium rigidum. Next base: position 43,056,191 of record NC_061509.1, read on the forward strand.
AATTGTAATATGGTTTTGTACTTGTGGGTGTCCAAATTCCAGGATAGAAGAAAAGTTCACTCGTCATTTTCTCACGTCATGAAAAACTGCAAGGAACACGTTTTCTCAGCAATACTCTCTGATATAATGCTAAGTGAAGTCGAGGTTTGACCATTAGTACTACTAGTGTACGGTGTTTGTTAGCGTGACAAGTAGAAAAGGAGATATGAAGATGAGATGCAACCATTGATTGGATGAGTATTGAGTAGTTAACTGCTCAAGTCTGGATTTGATTAGTTCACCTACAATGAGGCAGTCAGCAAGTACAATACCAGTTTTGCTAGCTTTCACTCTTGGGTTGAACACCACCTCCTCTCGAAGTCCCTTTTCCCCCGCATCATTGAGAGTCCACCGACGGCGACCGGGCCAATCTGACGTCCTCCCCGCCGGAGTAACCGGCCGGAGATGGGCTAGGAGAGGCGCTGGGAATTAGGAATGTACATAGTAGCTGTAGATCTTGTGTGTTTCGGCGGTATGCGGGTTTTCGGCTCGATGCCGGGAGGTGGCTGCTAGATCTGCTGGCCAGGATCTGGCGCCGGCTAGTAGTTTCCTTCCTCGTCGCGACGCTCCGGTGGTCGGAGCCGGAGGCGATGGGATGTCGAGCTGCTGGTTCCTCCATCAATAAAAGGCCTTTATCTTGCATATCCGTGGCATGCAGTCAAGGTATGGAGTTCTTTCCCTCTGTTCGTGGTGAACTGGAGATGGAAGACCTGCATATCGATGGCTGCTGGGCGCCGAATATGCTCCAGGGGAGTTATGAAGCTACTCCCGGGAGTTCATCCACGGCAGCCCGTTGCTCGCTGTCATCACAGATGGTCGGTAGGCGACCACTCCCACCACGCTCGTTGGCTTCGGTTAACCCTGGTCGGCGGACGTTGGCGCTGCACAACCTCCAGGCAAGCAGGCCCTTCAGCTCCAGCATAGCTTGCTCCTGCCGTCTTGTCCCAATTGGTATAGTCCCCGGCGACGTCTCGGTTGGCTGTGCTGAGGAGCTCCGGCAAGGTGGAGAAGGAGCAAGACCCAATTGCTTTTTCCAGTTTTTATCTAGGGTCCTCTATGCAAAAAGTTTGGGCTTCGTTGTAATTTTTTTTTTACTTTCTGTTAGCCCTCTTTGTAATGTGTTGCTCCACTGCTGATAAATGAAGCTTCGAGGCCCTCTGAGGCCTACCCCTGTTCAAAAAAAAACTCTTGGGTTACGACTGAAATTTTTCCAGTTATAAGTGAGGGTTTGAATATATTTGGATCGTTGGATTTCCTTTATGATTCATGCTAACTGAGAACTACTAAGTTAGTTCTTAATCAAATGAGAATTAGTCACATCTTCTAATTATTATTTTTATTTAGTTGGAGGAAAGAAAAGTTCTAGCATGTGCTCTTAGGAGATAAAAGGTGAACCATTCATTCACGAAGTAGTATATTTCTATGAGTAAAGTGCTACAAATGTTTTCCGTGTGCGTGGTAAAGTGATTTTGCTCCAATGTGGGTGTTCCTGGTGTATTGGATGAGCTATCTACAAATGTTGGATGCATTGACTTTTATGGTACATAAATGTTATTTGCTACAAGTACAGTTTTTTTTTGCTACATAGACATGCTTGAAATGTTGCAAAAAATTGCTACATGTCACAAGTTTTTATGGATTGTATTGCAAAACGACACCACATTTCTAGAAAATACTACATATACACAAACAATGCTAGGTTTGAGGTTTTCATCAAGAAAATAATCCATCTCCCGTGGGTAATTGCACGCGTTGCATCCTCTAGGTGCACAACCGTTCAATAGAACTAATCGTGTGGGTCGCTTTCATTGGCCCCACGTCCCACCAGGTCCTAATAAAATATCTAGCCTAGCCTTATCCTCTCCTCCCATCTGCACCTTCTCCACCGACCACTCGCTCCTCTCACTTCCTCTCGGGCACGCACCACCGCAGCTTAGCCTCACTCGCCTCCCTCGTGCAACCCTGCCATCGGGAGCCATTGGAGGAGCAATGAAGCGAGATCAAGTGAAAATCCTATGGATGGCTTCCTCCACACCGTTGCCGCCTCCCCATCAACCACGTGGATCTCTTGTACCGCCGCCTCAGTCGGTTGGTGCCTCAGCGAGATCGAGCATGCGAGGGGGGGGGGGATTTGAGTGCGCGGTGGTGGTGTTGTTCTCGGACGACTCCGCCGTGGATGGGAAACAGAGGGTTTGAGGATTTTAGGAGGAGGGGTAGGAGAGCTGGAGACGAGAATGGGGCAGTTCCACAAAACAACCTCGGTGGCGCTACGCTGGGAGTGCGATGATGCTACAAAGGAACTGCAGTTATGCTACGAGGCGTGTGTGGCGATGCTGCCATGGTTGGCGAAGTGCCGCCATCTAAAGGCGGCGGCGCTTGATACGTCTCAAACGTATCGATAATTTCTTATGTTCCATGCTTGTTTTATGACAATACCTACATGTTTTATACACATTATATGTCATATTTGTGCGTTTTCCGGAACTAACCTATTGACGAGATGCCGAAGTGCCAGTTCCTGTTTTCTGCTGTTTTTGGTTTCAGAAATCCTAGTAAGGAAATATTCTCGGAATTGGACGAAATCAACGCCCAGCATCTTAGAATCACACGAAGCTTCCAGAACACCCGAGAGCCACCAGAGGAGGGCCCTGTGGGCCCCAGATGATAGGCTGGCGCGGCCGGGGGTGGGCCGCGCCCCCTACTGTGTCGTCGCCTCGTCGACCTTCCGACTCCGCCTCTTCGCCTATTTAAAGGTCCACGACCTAAAACTTCGATACGGAAAAGCCACGGTACGAGAAACCTTCCGGAGCCGCCGCCATCGCGAAGCCAAGATCCGGGGGACAGGAGTCTCCGTTCGGCACGCCGCCGGGACGGGGAAGTGCCCCGGAAGGCATCTCCATCGACACCACCGCCATCTTCATCAACGCTGTTGTCTCCCATGAGGAGGGAGTAGTTCTCCATCGAGGCTAAGGGCTGTACCGGTAGCTATGTGGTTAATCTCTCTCCTATGTACTTCAATACAATGATCTCATGAGCTGCCTTACATGATTGAGATTCATATGAGTTTTGTATCACTATTCATCTATGTGTTACTCTAGTGATGTTATTAAAGTAGTCTATTCCTCCTCCATGGTGTAACGGTGACAGTGTGTGCATCATGTAGTACTTGGCGTAGGTTATGATTGTAATCTCTTGTAGATTATGAAGTTAATTATTGCTATGATAGTATTGATGTGATCTATTCCTCCTTCATAGTGTGATGGTGACGAGTGTGCATGCTATGTTAGTACTTGGTGTAATTGCAATGATCTATCATGCACTCTAAGGTTATTTAAATATGAACATCGAATGTTGTGGAGCTTGTTAACTCCGGCATTGAGGTGCTCTTGTAGCCCTACGCAATAAGTGGTGTTCATCATCCAACAAAAGAGTGTAGAGTGGTTTTATTATGTGATCAATTGTAAGAGCAAACTTTAAACCCCATGTTTTGTGTGTTTGATGACAACACTTGAGATATCTCACCGTGTGCCTTGAGTATCATTGTTAGATTTGCAAGAGCACGGTGACCTCGCCGGACGCGTCAAGATCGGAAGACTGAAGCGTAGTTGATAGGTTTTCTGGTTTTGTGTGTGTTTGGCGAGGTAACATGGTTGGAGAGAAAAAGGGAAGAAAGCCAGATTTAGCCGAGGCCGGTACTACCGGTACACGTAGCGGTAGTACCGCTACCCCTATAGGTACCGCCCTCGGTACCGCTCCGAGTCTGCACTCGATTTCGTCTCCCCGAACACGCTGCGGTACCCCTACGGTGCACGGGGCGGTAGTACCGCTCACGAGCGGTAGTACCGCTCACGGTACCGCTTAGGTACCGTAACCGAGTTACGGTCGTACCGCCCCGGTACCGCTGCCGGTACCGCTTTGGATCCGAGTAAGGTTTGGACCCTATTGCGGTACCTCAAGCGGTACCTCGTGCGGTAGTACCGCTCTGCATCCTTTGACCGGATACTGGGAGGATTTCGAACTCAGAGCGGTAGTACCGCTTCCCAGAAGCGGTAGTACCGCTTAGGCCAAATCTGGACATAACGGTTGGATTTGGAGGAGCCTATTTAAGGGCCCCTTCTTCCCAACTCGTTTTTATCTCTTCCCTCTCTCTCTCCTCCATTGTTGCTGAGCTTAATTCTTGAGGATCTCCCTCCCCATCCAACCAATCTTGCCCAAACTTTGAGGAAGGGTGGAGGAGACCCCGATCTATAGTTCTACCAAGAGAGATTTCACCAATACTAGCTATTCCTTAGTGGATCTTGGTGGTAGGGTTCCTTAGTGGGGCATTGGAGAAGAGTTCCTTTGGTGGAGCCTTGGAGGAGCTTCTTGGTGGAGCCTTGGAGGAGCTTCTTGGTGGAGTCTTGGAGGAGCTTCTTGGTGGAGCATTGGAAGAGTTCCTTTGGTGGAGCATTGGAGATGGGTTCCTATGGTGGAGCATTGGAGATGTGCAGCTATGGAGTCTAGCTTGGTGATGTACTAGCTCCATAGGGTGTTGGGAGCATCCTTGTGTGTGGAGCTCACCCCAACCTTGTGAAGGAATCACCGCCTCGACCGGTGCCTTAGTGGATGAGGGAGAGCACCTTCGTAGAGCTCTCTCGAGGAAGAAGGTGAGGCCTTCCTTCGTGGTGTGGCCGTCTAGTCTCTTGTGTGAGACTAGCACCTCCTCAACGCAGACGTACTTCCTTTAGTGGAAGGAACTGCGGGAAACAAACCTCGACTCGCCTCGCGCCCCCGGTTGTCTCGCTCCTTACTCTTATTATCTTGTTGATTCCTTTACTTGTTGCACTTGTCCGATATTCATTGTAGGATCACCCCTATTGCTAAAGTTCACACCTTTACCTTCCGTTGCCTAAAAATTGAAAAGACTAAAACTTGTTGTAGCGCCTGATACGCGTACAGCACGCGTCCGTTGGGAACCCCAAGAGGAAGCTGTGATGCGTACAGCGGCAAGTTTTCCCTCAGAAAGAAACCAAGGTTTATCGAACCAGGAGGAGCCAAGAAGCACGTTGAAGGTTGATGGCGGCGGGATGTAGTGCGGCGCAACACCGGAGATTCCGGCGCCAACGTGGAACCCTGCACAATACAACCAAAGTACTTTGCCCCAACGAAACAGGTGAGGTTGTCAATCTCACCGGCTTGCTCTGTAACAAAGGATTAGATGTATAGTGTGGATGATGATTGTTTGCAAAGAACAGTAAAGAACAATAGCAGCAGATTTGTATTTGATGTAAAAGAATGGACCGGGGTCCACAGTTCACTAGAGGTGTCTCTCCCATAAGATAAATAGCATGTTGGGTGAACAAATTACAGTCGAGCAATTGACAAATAGAGAGAGCATGACAATGCACATACATGATATGATGAGTATTGTGAGATTTAATTGGGCATTACGACAAAGTACATAGACCGCTATCCAGCATGCATCTATGCCTAAAAAGTCCACCTTCAGGTTATCATCCGAACCCCTTCCGGTATTAAGTTGCAAACAACGAGACAATTGCATTAAGTATGGTGCGTAATGTAATCAATAACTACATCCTCGGACATAGCATCAATGTTTTATCCCTAGTGGCAACAAGCACATCCACAACCTTAGAACTTTCCGTCACCGTCCCGGATTTAATGGAGGCATGAACCCACTATCGAGCATAAATACTCCCTCTTGGAGTTAAGAGTAAAAACTTGGCCGAGCCTCTACTAATAACGGAGAGCATGCAAGATCATAAACAACACATAGGTAATAGATTGATAATCAACATAACATAGTATTCTCTATCCATCGGATCCCGACAAACACAACATATAGAATTACAGATAGATGATCTTGATCATGTTAGGCAGCTCACAAGATCCGACAATGAAGCACATGAGGAGAAGACGACCATCTAACTACTGCTATGGACCCATAGTCCAGGGGTGAACTACTCACTCATCACTCCGGAGGCGACCATGGCGGTGAAGAGTCCTCCGGGAGATGATTCCCCTCTCCGGCAGGGTGCCGGAGGCGATCTCCGAGAATCCCCGAGATGGGATTGGCGGCGGCGGCGTCTCGGTAAGGTTTTCCGTATCGTGGCTCTCGGTGCCGGGGGTTTCGCGACGAAGGCTTTAAGTAGGCGGAAGGGCAACGCGGGGGCCACACGAGGGCCCCACACACCAGGGCCGTGCGGCCAAGACCTGGGCCGCGCCGCCTGTTGTGGCGGCGCCTCGTGGCCCCACTTTCTTTCCCCTTCGGTCTTACGGAAGCTTCGTGCAAAAATAGGACCTCGGGCGTTGATTTCGTCCAATTCCGAGAATATTTCCTTTGTAGGATTTCTGAAACCAAAAACAGCAGAAAACAGACAACTGGCTCTTCGGCATCTCGTTAATAGGTTAGTGCCGGAAAATGCATAAATACGACATATAATGTGTATAAAACATGTAGATATCATCAATAATGTGGCATGGAACATAAGAAATTATCGATACGTCGGAGACGTATCAGCATCCCCAAGCTTAGTTCTCGCTCGTCCCGAGCGGGTAAACGATAACAAAGATAATTTCTGGAGTGACATGCCATCATAACCTTGATCATACTATTGTAAGCATATGTAATGAATGCAGCGATCAAAACAATGGTAATGACATGAGTAAACAAATGAATCATAAAGCAAAGACTTTTCATGAATAGTACTTCAAGACAAGCATCAATAAGTCTTGCATAAGAGTTAACTCATAAAGCAATAAATCAAAGTAAAGGTATTGAAGCAACACAAAGGAAGATTAAGTTTCAGCGGTTGCTTTCAACTTGTAACATGTATATCTCATGGATATTGTCAACATAGAGTAATATAACAAGTGCAATATGCAAGTATGTAGGAATCAATGCACAGTTCACACAAGTGTTTGCTTCTTGAGGTGTAGAGAAATAGGTGAACTGACTCAACATAAAAGTAAAAGAAAGGCCCTTCGCAGAGGGAAGCATCGATTGCTATATTTGTGCTAGAGCTTTAATTTTGAAAACAAGAAACAATTTTGTCAACGGTAGTAATAAAGCATATGTATCATGTAAATTATATCTTACAAGTTGCAAGCCTCATGCATAGTATACTAATAGTGCCCGCACCTTGTCCTAATTAGCTTGGATTACCGGGATTATCGCAATACACATGTTTTAACCAAGTGTCACAAAGGGGTACCTCCATGCCGCTCTGTACAAAGGTCTAAAGAGAAAGCTCGCATTTGGATTTCTCGCTTTTGATTATTCTCAACTTAGACATCCATACCGGGACAACATAGACAACGAGATAATGGACTCCTCTTTAATGCATAAGCATTTAGCAACAATTAATGTTCTCATATGAGATTGAGGATATATGTCCAAAACTGAAACTTCCACCATGATTCATGGCTTTAGTTAGCGGCCCAATGTTCTTCTCTAACAATATGCATGCTCTAACCATTAAATGAGTGGTAAATCTCCCTTACTTCGGACAAGACGGACATGCATAGCAACTCACATGATATTCAACAAAGAGTTGATGGCGTCCCCAGGAACGTGGTTATCGCACAACAAGCAACTTAATAAGAGATAAAGTGCATAAGTACATATTCAATACCACAATAGTTTTTAGGCTATTTGTCCCATGAGCTATATATTGCAAAGGCGAATGATGGAATTTTAAAGGTAGCACTCAAGCAATTTACTTTGGAATGGCGGAGAAATACCATGTAGTAGGTAGGTATGGTGGACACAAATGGCATAGTGGTTGGCTCAAGGATTTTGGATGCATGAGAAGTATTCCCTCTCGATACAAGGTTTAGGCTAGCAAGGTTATTTGAAACAAACACAAGGATGAACCGGTGCAGCAAAACTCACATAAAAGACATATTGTAAATATTATAAGACTCTACACCGTCTTCCTTGTTGTTCAAAACTCAATACTAGAAATTATCTAGACTTTAGAGAGACCAAATATGCAAACCAAATTTTAGCAAGCTCTATGTATTTATTCATTAATGGGTGCAAAGTATATGATGCAAGAGCTTAAACATAAGCACAACAATTGCCAAGTATCAAATTATTCAAGACATTTTAGAATTACTACATGTAGCATTTCCCGATTCCAACCATATAACAATTTAACGAAGAAGATTCAACCTTCGCCATGAATACTATGAGTAAAGCCTAAGGACATATTTGTCCATATGCAACAGCGGAGCGTGTCTCTCTCCCACACGGTGAATGCTAGGATCCATTTTATTCAAACAAAACAAAAACAAAAACAAACCGACGCTCCAAGCAAAGCACATAAGATGTGATGGAATAAAAATATAGTTTCAGGGGAGGAACCTGATAATGTTGTCGATGAAGAAGGGGATGCCTTGGGCATCCCCAAGTTTAGACGCTTGAGTCTTCTTAAAATATGCAGGGGTGAACCACCGGGGCATCCCCAAGCTTAGAAGCTTTCACTCTCCTTGATCATATTGCATCATTTCCCTCTCTTGATCCTTGAAAACTTCCTCCACACCAAACTCGAAACAACTCATTAGAGGGTTAGTGCATAATAAAAATTCACATGTTCAGAGGTGACACAATCATTCTTAACACTTCTGGACATTGCACAAAGCTACTTGGACATTAATGGAACAAAGAAATTCATCCATCATAGCAAAAGAGGCAATGCGAAATAAAAGGCAGAATCTGTCAAAACAGAACAGTCCATAAAGATGGATTTTATTGAGGCACCAGACTTGCTCAAATGAAAATGCCCAAATTGAATGAAAGTTGCGTACATATCTGAGGATCACGCACGTAAATGGGCATATTTTTCTGAGCTACCTACAGAGAGGCAGGTCGAAATTCGTGACAGCAAAGAAATGCTGTTTCTGCGCGAGTAATCCAAATCTAGTATGAACCTTACTATCAACGACTTTACTTGGCACAACAATGCACAAAACTAAGATAAGGAGAGGTTGCTACAGTAGTAAACAACTTCCAAGACTCAAATATAAAACAAAAATACTGTAGTAAAAACATGGGTTGTCTCCCATAAGCGCTTTTCTTTAACGCCTTTCAGCTAGGCGCAGAAAGTGTATATCAAGTGTTATCAAGAGATGAAGCATCGACATCATAACTTGTTCTAATAATAGAATCAAAAGGTAGCTTCATTCTCTTTCTAGGGAAGTGTTCCATACCTTTCTTGAGAGGAAATTGATATTTAATATTACCTTCTTCATATCAATGATAGCTCCAACAGTTCGAAGAAAAGGTCTTCCCAATATAATGGGACAAGATGCATTGCATTCAATATCCAAGACAACAAAATCAACGGGGACAAGGTTATTGTTAACGGTAATGCGAACATTATCAACTCTCCCCAAAGGTTTCTTTATAGCATTATCAACAAGATTAACATCCAAATAACAATTTTTCAATGGTGGCAAGTCAAGCATATTATAAATTTTTTTAGGCATAACGGAAATACCTGCACCAAGATCACATAAAGCATTGCAATCAAAGTCATTGACCTTCATCTTAATGATGGGCTCTCAACCATCCTCTAGCTTTCTAGGAATAGAAGTTTCAAGTTTTAGTTTCTCTTCTCTAGCTTTTATGAGAGCATTTGTAATATGTTTTGTGAAAGCCAAGTTTATAGCACTAACATTAGGACTCTTAGCAAGTTTTTGTAAGAACTTTATAACTTCAGAGATGTGGCAATCATCAAAATCCAAACCATTATAATCTAAAGCAATGGGATCATCATCCCCAATGTTGGAAAGAATTTCAGCAGTTTTATCACAGGCAATTTCAGCAGTTTTAGCAGTTTCGGGCAATTTTGCACGCTTTGCACTAGAAGTGGTAACATTGCCAACACCAATTATTTTACCATTGATAGTAGGAGGTGCAGAAACATGTGAATCATTAACATTACTAGTGGTGGTAATAGTCCAAACTTTAGCTACATTATTCTCTTTAGCTAGTTTTTCATTTTCTTCTCTTTCCCACCTAGCATGCAATTCGGCCATCAATCTTATATTCTCATTAATTCTAACTTGGATGGCATTTGCTGTAGTAACAATTTTATTTTCAATATCCTTATTAGGCATAACTTTCGATTTCAAAAGATCAACATCGGAGGCAAGACTATCAACCTTAGAAGCGAGAATATCAATTTTATTGAGCTTTTCCTCAACAGACTTGTTAAAAGCTGTTTGTGTACTAATAAATTCTTTAAGCATAGCTTCAAGTCCAGGGGGTGTGTTCCTATTATTGTTGTAAGAATTCCCATAAGAATTACCATAACCATTACCATTATTGTAAGGATATGGCCTATAGTTGTTACTAGAATTGTTCCGATAAGCATTGTTGTTGAAATTATTATTTTTAATGAAGTTTACATCAACATGTTCTTCTTGGGCAACCAATGAAGCTAACGGAACATTATTAGGATCAACATTAGTCCTATCATTCACAAGCATAGACATAATAGCATCAATCTTATCATTCAAGGAAGAGGTTTCTTCGACGTAATTTACCTTCTTACCTTGTGGAGCTCTTTCCGTGTGCCATTCGGAGTAATTAATCATCATATTATCAAGGAGCTTTGTTGCTTCACCAAGAGTGATGGACATAAAGGTACCTCCAGCAGCTGAATCCAATAGGTTCCGCGAAGAAAAGTTCGATCCTGCATAAAAGGTTTGGATGATCATCCAAGTAGTCGGTCCATGGGTTGGGCAATTTTTAACCGAAGATTTCATTCTTTCCCAAGCTTGTGCAACATGCTCATTATCCAATTGTTTAAAATTCATTATGCTACTCCTCAAAGATATAATTTTAGCAGGGGGATAATATCTACCAATAAAAGCATCCTTGCATTTAGTCCATGAATCAATACTATTCTTAGGCAGAGATAGCAACCAATCTTTAGCTCTTGCTCTTAATGAGAAAGGAAACAATTTTAATTTTATAATGTCACCATCTACATCTTTATACTTTTGCATTTCACACAATTCAACAAAATTATTGAGATAGGCAGCAGCATCATCAGAACTAACACCAGAAAATTGCTCTCACATAACAAGATTCAGTAAAGCAGGTTTAATTACAAAGAATTCTTCACGTAGTAGCGAGGTGGAGCAATAGGTGTGCATAAGAAATCATTATTATTTGTGGTTGTGAAGTCACACAACTTAGTATTTTCAGGAGTGGCCATTTTAGCAGTAGTAAATAAAGCAAACTAGATAAAATAAATGCAAGTAACTAATTTTTTTTTTTGTATTTTTGATATGGAGAACAAGACAGTAAATAAAGTAAAGCTAGCAACTAATTTTTTTGTGTTTTGATATAATGCAGCAAACAAAATAGTAAATAAAGTAAAGCAAGACAAAAACAAAGTAAAGAGATTGGATTGTGGAGACTCCCCTTGCAGCGTGTCTTGATCTCCCCGGCAACGGCGCCGGAAAATATGCTTGATACGCGTACAGCACGCGTCCGTTGGGAACCCCAAGAGGAAGGTGTGATGCGTACAGCGGCAAGTTTTCCCTCGGAAAGAAACCAAGGTTTATCGAACCAGGAGGAGCCAAGAAGCACGTTGAAGGTTGATGGCGGCGGGATATAGTGCGGCGCAACACCGGAGATTCCGGCGCCAACGTGGAACCTGCACAACACAACCAAAGTACTTTGC
>NC_061509.1:43068031-43090951 GCF_022539505.1 Lolium rigidum
CACCGCCGCCCACACGCGCCAAAGGGGTCGCCAGCATCACCATGTCAAAAGGTAATAACCCTATTAGTGCCACTTTTCCGGTGCCGTTGCTATCGCTTATATTTATTCATACCACCCGTATTTCACTATCTCTTCGCTCGAACTAGTGCACCTATTAGGTGTGTTGGGGACACAAGAGACTTCTTGCTTTGTGGTTGCAGGGTTGCTTGAGAGGGATATCTTTGACCTCTTCCTCCCTGAGTTCGATAAACCTTGGGTGATCCACTTAAGGGAAACTTGTTGCTGTTCTACAAACCTCTCCTCTTGGAGGCCCAACACTGTCTACAAGAATAGAAGCACCCGTAGACATCAAGCACTTTTCACGGCGCCGTTGTCGGGAGGAAAGGTAAAAGGCACTCATACTCCGGTCCCGGGTAAAGTACTTTTCCAGCGCCGTTGTGTGTGTGCTCGAAGCTATTTCCTTTAGATCCTGCAATTGCATCTTTTTGTTTCTTGTTTACACTAGTTAGGCATAATGGACAACAATGAGCTTCTTATTCTATTTCCTGATTTAAGACATGGATGGTTTGATGCGAAAATTAAATAACCTATGGAACATATTAGTATGAACGCTTTGAACACCATTGTTGCTAATGATATGGAAAATTCTAAGCTTGGGGAAGCTGGTTTTGATGAGCATGATCTTTTTAGTCCCCAAGCATTGAGGAGAAAATTTTCTTTGATGATACTTTGCCTCCTATTTATGATGATTATAATGATAGTGGTCTTTTGGTGCCACCTACTATGGAGAGTAAATTTTTTTGTGATTATACTATGCCTCCTACACTTGATGAGAATAATAATGATAGCTACTTTGTTGAATTTGCTCCTACTACAATTAATGAGAATAACTATGCTTATGTTGGGAGTAGTACTAATTTTATGCATGAGACTCATGATAAGAATGCTTTATGTGATAGTTATATTGTTGAGTTTGCTCATGATGCTACTGAAAGTTATTATGAGAGAGGAAAATATGGTTGTAGAAATTTTCATGTTACTAAAACACCTCTCTATGTGCTGAAATTTTTGAAGTTACACTTGTTTTATCTTTCTATGCTTGTTGCATCATGCTTCATGAATTTGTTTATTTACAAGATTCCTATGCATAGGAAGCATGTTAGACTTAAATTTGTTTTGAACTTGCTTCTTGATGCTCTCTTTTGCTTCAACTACTATTTCTTGCGAGTGCATCACTAAAACTGCTGAGCCCATCTTAATGGCTATAAGGAAAGAACTTCTTGGGAGATAACCCATGTGTTTATTTTGCTACAGTACTTTTATTTTGTATTTGAGTCTTGGAAGTTGTTACTACTGTAGCAACCTCTCCTTATCTTATTTTTATCGCATTGTTGTGCCAAGTAAAGTCTTTGATAGTAAGGTTCATACTAGATTTGGATTACTGCGCGTAAACAGATTTCTTGCTCGTCACGAATCTGGGTCTAATTCTCCGTAGGTAACTCAGAAAATTATGCCAATTTACGTGAGTGATCCTCAGATATGTACGCAACTTTCATTCAATTTGAGAATTTTCATTTGAGCAAGTCTGGTGCCTCAATAAAATTCGTCTTTACTGACTCGTTCGTTTTTGACAGATTCTGTCTTTTATTTCGCATTGCTTCTTTCGCTGTGTTGGGTGGATTTTCTTTGTTCCATTACCTTCCAGTAGCTTTGAGCAATGTCCAGAAGTGTTAAAAATGATTGTGTCACCTCTGAACATGTGAATTTTTGATTATGCACTAACCCTCTAATGAGTTTGTTTTGAGTTTGGTGTGGAGGAAGTTTTCAAGGGTCAAGAGAGGAGGATGATATACTATGATCAAGAAGAGTGAAAGGTCAAAGCTTGGGGATGCCCCCGTGGTTCACCCCTGCATATTTCAAGAAGACTCAAGCATCTAAGCTTGGGGATGCCCAAGGCATCCCCTTCTTCATCGACAAATTATCGAGTTCCTTCTCTTGAAACTATATTTTTATTCGGCCACATCTTATGTACTTTACTTGGAGCGTCCGTGTGCTTTTGTTTTTGTTTTTGTTTGAATAAATGCTTGTGTGGGAGAGAGACACGCTCCGCTGGTTCATATGAACACATGTGTTCTTCGCTTTATCTTTTAGTGTTCATGGCGAAGGTTGAAACTGCTTCATAAATTGTTATATGGTTGGAATCGGGAAATGCTACATGTAGTAATTCTAAAATGTCTTGAATAATTTGATACTTGGCAATTGTTGTGCTCATGTTTAAGCTCTTGCATCATATACTTTGCACCCATTAATGAAGAAATACATAGAGCTTGCTAAAATTTGGTTTGCATAATTGGTCTCTCTTAGGTCTAGATAATTTCTAGTAAAGAGTTTGAACAACAAGGAAGACGGTGTAGAGTCTTATAATGTTTACAATATGTCTTTTATGTGAGTTTTGCTGCACCGGTTCATCCTTGTGTTTGTTTCAAATAACCTTGCTAGCCTAAACCTTGTATCGAGAGGGAATACTTCTCATGCATCCAAAATCCTTGAGCCAACCACTATGCCATTTGTGTCCACCATACCTACCTACTACATGGTATTTCTCCGCCATTCCAAAGTAAATTGCTTGAGTGCTACCTTTAAAATTTCCATTCTTTACCTTTACAATATATAGCTCATGGGACAAATAGCTTAAAAACTATTGTGGTATTGAATATGTACTTATGCACTTTATCTCTTATTAAGTTGCTTGTTGTGCGATAACCATGTTTTCTGGGGACGCCATCAACTACTTTTTGTTGAATATCATGTGAGTTGCTATGCATGTCCGTCTTGTCTGAAGTAAGGGAGATCTACCACTTTATTGGTTAGAGCATGCATATTTTTAGAGAAGAACATTGGTCCGCTAACTAAAGCCATGAACCATGGTGGAAGTTTCAGTTTTGGACATATATCCTCAATCTCATATGAGAACATTAATTGTTGCTACATGCTTATGCATTAAAGAGGAGTCCATTATCTCGTTGTCTATGTTGTCCCGGTATGAATGTCTAAGTTGAGAATAATCAAAAGCGAGAAATCCAAAATGCTAGCTTTCTCCTTAGACCTTTGTACAGCGGCATAGAGGTACCCCTTTGTGACACTTGGTTAAAACATGTGTATTGCGATGATCCCGGTAGTCCAAGCTAATTAGGACAAGGTGCGGGCACTATTAGTATACTATGCATGAGGCTTGCAACTTGTAAGATATAATTTACATGATACATATGCTTTATTACTACCGTTGACAAAATTGTTTCTTGTTTTCAAAATAAAAGCTGTAGCACAAATATAGCAATCGATGCTTTCCTCTTTGAAGGACCTTTCTTTTACTTTTATGTTGAGTCAGTTCACCTATCTCTCTCCACCTCAAGAAGCAAACACTTGTGTGAACTGTGCATTGATTCCTACATACTTGCATATTGCACTTGTTATATTACTCTATGTTGACAATATCCATGAGATATACATGTTACAAGTTGAAAGCAACCGCTAAAGCTTAATCTTCTTTTGTGTTGCTTCAATACCTTTACTTTGATTTATTGCTTTATGAGTTAACTCTTATGCAAGACTTATTGATGCTTGTCTTGAAGTGCTATTCATGAAAAGTCTTTGCTTTATGATTCAGTTGTTTACTCATGTCATTACCATTGTTTCGATCGCTGCATTCATTACATGTGTTTACAATAGTATGATCAAGGTTATGATGGCATGTCACTCCAGAAATTATCTTTGTTATCGTTTACCTCGCTCGGACGAGCAGGAACTAAGCTTGGGGATGCTGATACGTCTCCGACGTATCGATAATTTCTTATGTTCCATGCCACATTATTGATGATATCTACATGTTTTATGCATACTTTATGTCATATTTATGCGTTTTCCGGAACTAACCTATTGACGAGATGCCGAAGGGCCGGCTCTCGTTTTCTCGTTGTTTTTGGTTCCAGAAATCCTAGTAAGGAAATATTCTCGGAATCGGACGAAATCAACGCCCAGCATCCTATTTTTCCACGAAGCTTCCAGAACACTCGAGAGCCGCCAGAGGAGGGCCCTGTGGGCCCCAGATGACAGGCCGGCGCGGCCCAGGAGGGGGGCGCGCCGCCCTAGTGTCTGGTGGCCCAGACCCCTTCTGACGCTGTCCTTCCACCTACTTAAAGCCTCCGTCGCGAAAACCCTATCACGTTGGACGAAACCAGAGAAAACCTTCCAGAGCCGCCGCCATCGCGAAGCCAAGATCTGGGGGACAGGAGTCTCTGTTCCGGCACGCCGCCGGGACGGGGAAGTGCCCCCGGAAGGCTTCTCCATCGACACCACCGCCATCTTCATCAACGCTGATGTCTCCCATGAGGAGGGAGTAGTTCTCCATCGAGGCTCGGGGGTGTACCGGTAGCTATGTGGTTCATCTCTCTCCTATATACTTCAATACAATAATCTCATGAGCTGCCTTACATGATTGAGATTCATATGATGATGCTTGTAATCTAGATGTCATTATGCTAGTCAAGTGGGTTTTACTTATGTGATCTCCGGAGACTCCTTGTCCCACGTGTGTTAAGGTGACAGTGTGTGCACCGTGTGGGTCTCTTAGGCTATATTTCACGAATACTTATTCACTCGTTATGAATGGCATAGTGAAGTGCTTATTTATATCCCTTTATGATTGCAATGTGTTTTGTATCACAATTTATCCGTGTGCTACTCTAGTGATGTTATTAAAGTAGTTTATTCCTCCCGCACGGTGTAATGGTGACGAGTGTGTGCATCGTGTAGTACTTGGCGTAGGCTATGATTGTGATCTCTTGTAGATTATGAAGTTAACTATTGCTATGATGGTATTGATGTGATCTATGCCTCCTTTCGTAGCGTGAAGGTGACAAGTGTGCATGCTATGTTAGTACTTGGTTTGGTTATGTTGATCCGTCGTGCACTCTAAGGTTATTTAAATATGAACATCGAATATTGTGGAGCTTGTTAACTCCGGCATTGAGGGTTCGTGTAATCCTACACGATTAGTGGTGTTCATCATCCAACAAGAGAGTGTAGAGTCTAGCATCTATCTATTTATTCTGTTATGTGATCAATGTTGAGAGTGTCCACTAGTGAAAGTATGATCCCTAGGCCTTGTTCCTAAATACTGCTATCGCTGCTTGTTTACTGTTTTACTGCATCTGTACTTCCTGCAATATTACCACCATCAACCACACGCCAGCAAGCACTTTTCTGGTGCCGTTGCTACTGCTTATATTTATTCATACCACCTGTATTTCACTATCTCTTCGCCGAACTAGTGCACCTATTAGGTGTGTTGGGGACACAAGAGACTTCTTGCTTTGTGGTTGCAGGGTTGCATGAGAGGGATATCTTTGACCTCTTCCTCCCTGAGTTCGATAAACCTTGGGTGATCCACTTAAGGGAAACTTGCTGCTGTTCTACAAACCTCTGCTCTTGGAGGCCCAACACTGTCTACAAGAATAGAAACACCCGTAGACATCATGCTACTAGCATTCTTGGTAGGGAGAACACTAGTAATATTTCTAGCTATCATCTTGCTTTCTTAATTGCTGCACTCACTGGGGACACACCTTATCATCTTGGTGCTCTTGTTGCTCGCCGCTTGTCTAACAAGGGGCCTATATTTGGAGGAATTATTGCATCGCACATTTTAGCATATCTAGATCTTCCTCTTAACCCTACTGATGTGAAAATAACTCCTATGAGGCTTGATATTGCTGCTATAAAGAGTCATCAATTTATTACAGCTGACTCTAGTTTAGATAATATTGTCTATAGAATGTTGTTTGCTGACGGGGAAGAGAGGGAAATCCTTTTGCCGCAGCCACGATTTGTTCGGTATTGACGAGGAAACCATGGTCGCGCTCTAAGGAGGAGGTGGATGAGCAATTGAAGATACAAGGCTTCCACCAGCAGCATGACTCCGAGGACGCCGAGCCCTCCTACGACTACACCGTCACATATCCGGGTGCTTCTTCCAGCACATACCAGGAATATGATCCATCTTCGTCGTACTACGGAGGTGCTACTTCATGGGCATCATGGGATTGATCTCCACTTAGGCCAAAAGCCTAAGCTTGGGGGAGGTATACCGGCATCACTCATTCTTTGCATATTATGTTTTCTGGATACTTGTATATACTTGTTTAGTTTCTTTGAGTGGTTTTCTAATAAGAGGAAGATGATATTTGGGGAAGTGCTGATTGAAAACAGATTCTGGACTGTTACCAAAAAAATTCTTAAAAATAGCCAGAACGTTATTTTACGAAGCCAATTTTTTGTGCATGTTCCCCAGGTTGTTATCTAACTTTCATTAGTTGAACACTTTTCGAGCTGAGCAGCGGAAGAATTTCTTAAAAATCGATTCTTATCGTCTTGTCAAGTTTGACGAATTTCTGTTCGCTTTGTGTTTATGTGACTTCTTTGGTTTTCATTTTCTTGTTTTTGCTTTGTTTCTTTCCCAAAACACAAAAAGACCAAAAATATTTCTGTTGTTTCTCTTCACCACTTGTTTACTTCAGTTTCTTGCTTTAATTTTTCTTTATTTGCTATCGTTGGTTTGCTATAAGAAAATCCAAAAAGATTTTGCTTTGTTTGCTTGTTTCCTTTTGTTCTTGTTTCTAATTCGAAAACACCAAAAATATTTGCTGTTCTTCTTTTGTTTTGTAAAGTTCATTACGAGTTCAATGGTCTTCGGTGGCTGGAGCGTGGTTTTCATTCCATATTATTCAAGCTACACAAGTGAAAAGGCAATAATGACGATATACGACGATCTGACTGTGGTGAGAGGCTGGTATGAACTCTATGTGTTTTCATTTTGTACATATACTCATCCATGTGAGCATGCTTAGTTGGTTCATGTGAGGTATATGTCGTTTAAGAAAGTCTAGTAGTTCATGATCTCTCATGCTTAGCTCCAATTTATTAATATGAGTAGCATGTCATAAATATTTGCTTGCATTGCTTTATTCATAGATAGGTATGATATTGTGGTATCCTCCTCTGAATAATTCTCTTGAATCAACTTGGCACATGCTCACGCATGCATGACTGAACAAAATGTCAATTAAGCCTCGATGATTTACTTTACCTCAGAGTTCTTGTATCACTTTTATGCCTCCGTTAATTTATTTTATCGCAAGCATGATTATGACGAGTTACTGCTCTCTTGATTGTCGCTTCCCAGTCTATTGCTAGCCTTCACTTGTACTGAGCGGGAACGCTGCTCGTGCTTCCAAACACCTGAAAACCAAGTTATTCCAGAGTGTCCACCATAAATACCTATGCATGGCATTTCAAACCATTCCAAGTAAATTCTCATGTGCTACCTTTAAACCTTCAAAATGCTTCTCAATTTGTGTCAATGTTTTATAGCTCATGAGGAAGTATGTGGTGTTTATCTTTCAATCTTGTCATTTATTCCTGACAGATTTTCATAATGGACTAGTGTAACATCCGCTTATCCAATAATTTTGCAAAAAGAGCTGGCAACGGGGTTCCCAGCCCCAATTAATCAACTTTCATTAATAATTCTCTTCACATGTTTTACCCTGATTTATCAGTAAGCAACTTAAATTGCAAATAGACACTCCTCCATGGTATGAGATTGTTGGAAGGCACCCGAGGATTCGGTTAGCCATGGCTTGTGTAAGCAAAGGTTGGGGGAGTGTCATCCATAATAAAACTAAAGTACGTGTGTAAACAAAAGAGAAGAGGGATGATTTACCTTGCTGGTAGAAATAACGTCCTTCATGGGAGCCGCTCTTGAAAGTCTGGTTGATGAGGTAGTTAGAGTACCCATTATCATTCGTTGACAACAACAAACACCTCTCAAAATAATTTTACTCCTATTTTACAAATGAAAAGCTCTAGCACATGTTAATCCCTGCTTCCCTCTGCGAAGGGTCAATCTTTTACTTTTACATTGAGTCTCCATCCTTTCTTTGAGCACTTTCTTGAGAGCACAACTGTCATTCTTAGTATAATATGCTTGTCCCAAAATGTGATTAACTGTGGTATAACTTTGATGCTTTTATCTTTGATAATCTCCATTTCCAGTCTTCCCATGAACCTCAAAGGTGCCCAAGCATTTATGTTTTGCTGTACAATTACGGGCAAACGAGATACCACTTTATCATATCATTCTATGAACATCGCAATCCTGCTGATAGACATGATTCATGATGCTCATTATTAATTTGTTGGTACCTTTTCCATGATTGACATAGCTATTAGATGATTTTATTTGCATGTATCATATTATGAACTGCTTAAGTACTTGCCATATCATGAGAATATTTACATCATATGAACAAATGTGTTCGTGAAAGTTCTTTTATCGCACTCAGTTGTTAACTGAATTGCTTGAGGACAAGCAATAAGCTAAGCTTGGGGGAGTTGATACGTCCAAAACGTATCTACTTTCCCGAACACTTTTGCTATTGTTTTGCCTCTAATTTGTGTATTTTGGATACAACTAACACGGACTAACGCTGTTTTCAGCAGAATTGCTCCGGTGTCTCGTTTTTGTGCAGAAATCCAACTTTCAGGAAAATCCTCGGAATTTATGCTAAAGGTCCTATTTTTCCAGAAGATTGACGGAGCCAGAAGGGCAAGCCAGGTGGAGGCCCGAGGGCCCCACGCACTAGGCCGGCGCGGCCCAGGAGGGGGGCGCACCGCCCTATTGTGTGGCCGCCTCGGCTGGCCCCCGACGCCCTCCTTCGGACTACTTAACGCCTTCGACCTAAAAACGCACGGGGGGTTAGAAGAAATCACCAGAAACCATCCAGTACGCTGCCACCGTCGCGAAACTCCGTCTCGGGACCAGAAACTCCGTTCTGGCACTCCACCGGGACGGGGAATTGGAGGAGATCATCGCCATCATCACCACCGACGCCTCTCCATCGACCAGCCATGTTTCCCCCATCCATGTGTGAGTAATTCCCCCGCTGTAGGCTGAAGGGGATGGTAGGGATTGGATGAGATTGGTCATGTAATAGCATAAGATTGTTAGGGCATAGTGCCTAGTGTCCGTAATTGGTACTTTTATGATATTGTTGCAACTTGTTATGCTTAATGCTTGTCACTAGGGCCCGAGTGCCATGATTTCAGATATGAACATGTTATCAATTCATGATGATATTCATTGCTTTATGATCTTACCTGCAAGTTGTATACACGTATTGTTGTCCGGAACCCGAGGCCCCAAAGTGACGAAATTGGGACAAGCGAAGGGGAAGGCGGTGATATGAGGATTACATGTGTTCACGGAGTGTTAATGCTTTGCTCCGGTGCTCTATTAAAAGGAGTACCTTAATTTCCGGTAGATTCCCTAGAGGCCCGGCTGCCACCGGCTGGTAGGACAAAAGATGTTGTGCAAGTTTCTCATTGCGAGCACGTACGACTAAATATGGAACACATGCCTATTGATTGATTAGTACTTGGATACCGTTTTATTATTATCTGCAAATGCCCTGCTTGATTGTTACATGAGTTTCTCTCATCCATGCAACGCCCGTTCATCCATCCCTGTGCCTACAGTATTTTAATCCTGTTGTTTACTATAATCACTACTGCTGTCTTTGTTACTCTGCTGCTGTTATTTCACTACTGCTACTACTATAAAGCTGTTACTATCGATAAACTCTTGCGAGCAAGTCTCGTTTCCGAGTGCAGCTGAATTGACAACTCCGCTGTTAAGGCTTTCAAGTATTCTTTGTCTCCCCTTGTGTCGAATCAATAAATTGGGTTTTACTTCCCGCAAAGACTGTTGCGATCCCCTATACTTGTGGGTCATCACTGGGATCCGACGAAAAGATTTCATCGAGGACTTGGGAAGGACTAACCCCAAAACCATAGCAGCATTGATGGAAATAGCGAATCGTTGGGCGGATGGAGAAGATGCTATTCATAATAAACGGCATAGGTCGCCTGAGGAGGATCGAAATCGAAATATTCAAAATAGACGACGATTTTCTCGCCAATACTCCGACTATGATGGTCCCGGCCAAATATCGGCTGGCCTCCGAGGAAATAGCGGAAATAACAATCGAGATGATTATCAAAAGAGTGGTGAACAGCGTAGTGACTACAGGGATAGTCCACGCCCCCATAGGCAAAATAATGGTCCAAGGTTCCAGAGGCCGTACATATCTCCCGAAGATATGATGAACGGACCATGTCAGATGCACTTTTATCTCGATAGCAACGGAAAAAGGCAGTCGGGACATTTGCAGAAGGATTGCCGAACTTTCCAGGCGCTGAACAGATTTGCGGGGCATGCCAACGCACAGGCACCAAATAGGAACCCTCAAGGGCCAAGAAGTGAGATTCACCTTCCACCTCCTCCCGCGATCACGGACGCAAACCGACACCAGTTACAAATAGCGGCAACACCACACCCGCCTCCTTATATCGACACCAATTGCGCGGTCTCGATGATTCAGAAGGCCAGGCCATCCAACAGGGCTCAGAAAGTAATTTCACGACAAGTCTTCATGGCAGAGAAGATGCCTCCACCAACAATCGAGTACCTGAATTGGTCGGGACAAGATATTGGCTTCACCATAGCGGACCACCCGCAACAAGTTCCTCGACCAGAGCAATCAGCTTTAATCTTACCAGCGGTGATCGCAAGATTTGACGTTTCACGAGTATTCATAGATGGAGGTAGCAGTTTAAACCTCATGTACGCAGATACATTGAGGAAGATTAACATATCCCTGGCGAATTTAAAACCAACCGACACACGTTTCCATGGCATCACACCAGACAGACCAAATTATCCATTGGGGAAGATCAATCTCGACGTTCAGTTCGGAACCCGAGAAAATTACAGGATAGAAAGGCTGGAGTTTGAAGTCGTGGATTTTCCATCACAGTACCACGCTCTACTGGGATGACCCGCGTATGCCAGGTTTATGGCGGTACCACATTATACATATTTACTGTGGCGACTCCCTGGACCCAGAGGCCCAATTACAGTAAAAGGAAGTTTTGTGCTAGCGGATAAGTGCGACAAGGATTTTCATCGACTGACAGAAACTTTCGGGATGCAAGCGGAGTATATGGTGTCCAAGCTAACAACTGATTATGATGTGCTGCCTGACGGAGGGAGGCCATTGAAGGAGCAAACTTTTGATACTACGAAAAATTTGAAAGAGGTGCAAATCCACCCGACGGATCCCAAGAAGACGATAGCTATAGCCACAAATATGGACCTCGCATAGGAAAGCACGCTTGTCGAGTTCCTCCGTGAGCACTGGGAATCTTCGCATGGTGTCCAGCAGACATGCCAGGAGTACCTAGGGAACTTGCCGAGCACCCGCTTAACTTGGATACATTGGCCAGGCCAATCAGACAACCTTTGCGGCGTTTTTCGGAACCAAACCGCAAAGCTATGCTGTCGGAAATAAATCGACTCAGAGAAGTTGGGTTCATCAAAGAGTTGCACACAGAGGCCACGTGGGTAGCTAACCCAGTGTTGGTCCCGAAGAAAAACACAGAGGTCCTTCGCATGTGCGTCGACTTCACGTGTCTCAATAAACATTGTCCAAAGGATCACTTTCCCCTCCCAAGGATCGATCAAATTATCGACTCCACGGCAGGTTGTGAATGTCTTTCCTTCCTGGACGTGTATTATGGTTACAACCAGATCCGTTTAAAAGAAGAAGATGAGGTCAAAACAGCTTTTATAACACCTTATGGAGTGTTCTACTACAGAACAATGCCCTTTGGGCTGAAAAACACGGGAGCAACATATTAGCGGATGATGCAGAAGTGCCTTGCCACTCAGATTGGTAAAAATGTTCAAGTATACATCGATGATGTCGTGATAACGAAAAAGAAAGGGTCAACCCTGATTGACGATCTCAAAGAAACTTTCGACAACCTCGACAAATTCTGCCTCAAGCTGAACCCGACGAAGTGCTCTTTCGGTGTTCCTGCGGGAGAACTTCTCGGGTTTCTGGTGTCAGCAAGAGGGATCGAGGCCAACCCGGAGAAAATCCAAGCTATCATGACAATGAGGAAGCCAATAAAGCTCAAGGAAATACAACAGCTAACTGGGCGAGTCGCAGCTTTGAGCAGATTCGTCGCTAGGTTGGGAGAAAAGGCGTTGCCGTTCTATGCTTTGATCAAACAGGGAGAAAAGTTCGAGTGGAACGAAGAAGCAGACAGAGCCTTTGAAGATCTCAAACGCACAATTTCGACACCGCCAGTATTGGTGGCGCCCAAAGAAAAGGAACCTCTCCTGTTGTATATCGCGGCCACACCTCAGGTGGTCAGCACAGTACTCGTGGTAGAACGAGAAGAAGAAGGAAAACTCCATGGAGTCCAGCGACCGGTATACTTCATCAGTGAAGTTTTATCGCCTTCAAAACAGAGGTACCCGCAGTACCAAAAGTTAGCATATGGAGTATTCACAACCGCAAGAAAATTGCGTCACTATTTTTCGACACATCCGATCATAGTGGTCAATGAGGCGCCTTTGTCCAATATATTGAATAACCCTGAAGCTATGGGTCGTGTCTCCCTTTGGGGAATAGAGCTTTCCCCTCGGGACATCACATATGAAAAAAGAAAAGCAATAAAGTCGCAGATCTTACCAGACTTCGTCGCAGAGTGGATGGAGCTGCAAAATATGGGACCCCCAGATTTATCGAGAACGTGGACTATGAATTTTGACGGGTCCAAAAGGTTAGAAGGAGCTGGAGCAGGCGTGATATTGGTTTCACCTCAAGGAGATAAAATGAAGTACGTGCTGCGGATGATGTTCCCCAATGCGTCAAACAATGAAGCGGAGTACGAAGCACTAATACATGGGATGAAGATGGCGAAGGCTTGTGGCGCAACCCGATTAAAAAAATTCGGCGACTCCCAACTGGTGGCTCAACAGGTGATGAATCAGTGTGACGCGGTTAATGATAGTATGATAGCATACAAGGAGGTGTACAATAAACTCGATAAGCTCTTTGACGGGTGTGAAGTGAATCATATCAGCAGACTTAGCAATGATGAAGCCAATGTTCTAGCAAACATCGGATCACAATGCTTGGCAATACCACCCGGCGTGTTTTGGGAGGAGATAAGTGAAAGGTCGACTAAGGCAAAGAAACAAACAAAGAAAAAAGAGAAGGTCGAGAAAGACTCGGGGGCTCTGGCAGTATCGGAAGCAATCACATCAGGAGATGACGAAGAATCGCATGAGTTGATGGTATTGCAAGTTCCTTGGATGCAGGTTTACATTGCATATATCCTAAGGAAAGAAATACCCGAGGACCCATTAGTTAAGGGCGAGCTCTATAAGCGGAGTATATCGGGAGTCTTGCAGCGGTGTGTTACACCCGAGGAAGGTCGATTGTTGTTAAAAGATGTGCACGAAGGAGTGTGTGGACACCACGCAAGTAGTCGAGCTATAGCAGCCAAGGTTTTTCAGAGCAGGATTTTATTGCCTAACAGCAATCGAAGATGCAAAGGACATAGTGCGTACCTGTGATGCCTGTCAAAGGTTTGCCGCGAAACCTCACTCTCCGGCAGCGGAGTTGATGCCAATACCATTGTCATGGCCCTTTGCTCAATGGGGTCTTGATATGGTGGAAAAATTACACAAAGCATGGCCAGGAGGATACGAGTACATGCTCATAGCTGTCGATAAATTCACGAAGTGGATCGAGGCAAAGCCGTTAAATTCACCAGATGCAGCATCGACGATCAAGTTCATCAAGAGTATCGTTTTTTCGGTTTGGAGTTCCTCATAGTATCGTCACAGATAACGGCAGCAACTTCACATCCAAGGAGTTCAAGGCATATTGCGCAGAGGTAGGCATCAAATTACAATTGGCCTCAGTGGCGCATCCGCAAACCAATGGTCAGGTCGAAGAGGCAACGGCATTATCTGCAATGGCATCAAGAAGCGTCTGCTAACACCATTGGAAAAAGCTCGACATACCTGGCCAGAGGAGTTGCCGAGCGTGCTATGGAGTATACGAACAAGACCAAATACAGCGACACAAGAAACTCCGTTTTTTCTGGTCCATGGAGCTGAGGCAGTGCTGCCGATAGGGATAGAACACAATTCCCCGAGAGTGGCGGAATTTAATGAAGAAACCTCGAGAAAGGCACTGAAAGATGATGTTGATGCACTCGACGAAGCTCGAGACGAGGTATTGTCAAGGGTAACCAAGTACCAGCAAGATATGAAAAACTACCACAGTCGACGTTTGCGACCAAGATCTTTTCAGGTAGGCGACCTGGTTCTTCGGCTTACGCAAAACAGCCATGTGATGGCGTGTATTTCACACGTTCGTTGGGCAACCCCAAGAGGAAGGTATGATGCGCACAGCAGCAAGTTTTCCCTCAGAAAGAAACCAAGGTTTATCGAACCAGGAGGAGCCAAGAAGCACGTTGAAGGTTGATGGCGGCGGGATGTAGTGCGGCGCAACACCGGAGATTCCGGCGCCAACGTGGAACCTGCACAACACAACCAAAGTACTTTGCCCCAACGAAACGAGTGAGGTTGTCAATCTCACCGGCTTGCTGTAACAAAGGATTAACCGTATTGTGTGGAAGATGATTGTTTGCAGAGAAAACAGTAAAAACAAGTATTGCGATAGATTGTATTTCGATAAAGAGAATTGGACCGGGGTCCACGGTTCACTAGAGGTGTCTCTCCCATAAGACGAACGAGCATGTTGGGTGAACAAATTACGGTTGGGCAATTGACAAATAAAGAGAGCATGACTATGCACATACATATCATGATGAGTATAGTGAGATTTAATTGGGCATTACGACAAAGTACATAGACCGCCATCCAACTGCATCTATGCCTAAAAAGTCCACCTTCAGGTTATCATCCGAACCCCCCCGGTATTAAGTTGCAAAGCAACGAGACAATTGCATTAAGTATGGTGCGTAATGTAATCAACAACTACATCCTTAGACATAGCATCAATGTTTTATCCCTAGTGGCAACGACACAACACAACCTTAGAACTTTACGTCACTGTCCCGGTGTCAATGCGGGCATGAACCCACTATCGAGCATAAGTACTCCCTCTTGGAGTTAAAAGTAAAAACTTGGCCAGAGCCTCTACTAGAAACGGAGAGCATGCAAGATCATAAACAACACATAAGCATAACTTTGATAATCAACATAACAAGTATTCTCTATTCATCGGATCCCAACAAACGCAACATATAGAATTACATATAGATGATCTTGATCATGATAGGCAGCTCACAAGATCCGACAATGATAGCACAATGGGGAGAAGACAACCATCTAGCTACTGCTATGGACCCATAGTCCAGGGGTAGACTACTCACTCATCACTCCGGAGGCGACCATGGCGGTGTAGAGTCCTCCGGGAGATGATTCCCCTCTCCGGCGGGGTGCCGGAGGCGATCTCCGGGATCCCCGAGATGGGATCGGCGGCGACGGCGTCTCGGTAATGTTTTCCGTATCGTGGCTCTCGGTGCGGGGGTTTCGTCACGGAGGCTTTAAGTAGGCGGAAGGGCAAGTCGAGAGGCGGCACGGGGGCCCACACCATAGGCCGGCGCGGCCGGGGGTGGGGCCGCGCCGCCCTAGGGTTTGGCCACCCCGTGGCCCCTCTTCGTCTCGTCTTCGGACTTCGGAAGCTTCGTGAGAAAATAGGCCTCCGGGCTTTTATTTCGTCCAATTCCGAGAATATTTCTTTACTAGGATTTACGAAACCAAAAACAGCGAGAAAACGACAAGCGGCACTTCGGCATCTTGTTAATAGGTTAGTTCCGGAAAATGCACGAATATGATATAAAGTGTGCATAAAACATGTAGATAACATCAATAATGTGGCATGGAACACAAGAAATTATCGATACGTTGGAGACGTATCGGCATCCCCAAGCTTAGTTACTGCTCGTCCCGAGAAGGTAAAACGATAACAAAGATAATTTACGGAGTGACATGCCATCATAAACTTGATCATACTATTTGTAAAGCATATGTAGAGAATGCAGCGATCAAAACAATGTGTATGACATGAGTAAACAAGTGAATCATAAAGCAAAGACTTTTCATGAATAGTACTTCAAGACAAGCATCAATAAGTCTTGCATAAGAGTTAACTCATAAAGCAATAATTCAAAGTAAAGGTATTGAAGCAACACAAAAGAAGATTAAGTTTCAGCGGTTGCTTTCAACTTGTAACATATATATCTCATGGATATTGTCAACATAGAGTAATATAATAAGTGCAATAAGCAAGTATGTAAGAATCAATGCACAGTTCACACAAGTGTTTGCTTCTTGAGGTGGATAGAAATAGGTGAGCTGACTCAACAATGAAAGTAAAAGAATGGTCCTCATAGAGGAAAAGCATCGATTGCTATATTTGTGCTAGAGCTTTGATTTTGAAAACATGAAACAATTTTGTCAACGGTAGTAATAAAGCATATGCATCATGTAAATTATATCTTATAAGTTGCAAGCCTCATGCATAGTGTACTAATAGTGCTCGCACCTTGTCCTAATTAGCTTGGACTACCGGATTATCACCGCAATACATATGCTTTAACCAAGTTTCACAAAGGGGTACCTCTATGCCGCTCTGTACAAAGGTCTAAGGAGAAAGCTCGCATTTGGATTTCTCGCTTTTGATTATTCTCAACTTAGACATCCATACGGGACAACATAGACAACGAGATAATGGACTCCTCTTTTAATGCTTTAAGCATTTGACAACAATTAATTCTTTTCTCATTAGAGATTTGAGGATATTTGTCCAAAGCTGAAACTTCCACCATGAATCATGGCTTTAGTTAGAGGCCCAATGTTCTTCTCTCACAATATGCATGCTCAAACCATTCAACTCGGTGTAGATCGCCCTTACTTCGGACAAGACGAACATGCATAGCAACTCACATGAAATTCAACAATGAGTTGATGGCGTTCCCCGATAAACATGGTTATCGCACAACAAGCAACTTAATAAGAGATAAAGTGCATAATTACATATTCAATACCACAATAGTTTTTAAGCTATTTGTCCCATGAGCTATATATTGCAAAGGTGAATGATGGAATTTTAAAGGTAGCACTCAAGCAATTTACTTTGGAATGGCGGGAAAATACCATGTAGTATAGGTAGGTATGGTGGACACAAATGGCATAGTGGTTGGCTCAAGTATTTTGGATGCATGAGAAGTAATCCCTCTCGATACAAGGTTTAGGCTAGCAAGGCTTATTTGAAACAAACACAAGGATGAACGGTACAGCAAAACTCACATAAAAGACATATTGAAAGCATTATAAGACTCTACACCGTCTTCCTTGTTGTTCAAACTCAAAACTAGAAATTATCTAGACCTTAGAGAAACCAAATATGCAAACCAAATTTTAGCATGCTCTATGTATTTCTTCATTAATGGGTGCAAAGCATATGATGCAAGAGCTTAAACATGAGCACAACAATTGCCAAGTATCACATTACCCAAGACATTTATAGCAATTACTACATGTATCATTTTCCAATTCCAACCATATAACAATTTAACGAAGGAGAAACTTCGCCATGAATACTATGAGTAGAAACCAAGGACATATTTGTCCATATGCTACAGCGGAGCGTGTATCTCTCCCATAAAGTGAATGCTAGGATCCATTTTATTCAAACAAAACAAAAAACAAAAACAAACCGATGCTCCAAGAAAAAGCACATAAGATGTGGCCGAATAAAAATATAGTTTCAGGGGAGGAACCTGATAATTTGTCGATGAAGAAGGGGATGCCTTGGGCATCCCCAAGCTTAGACGCTTGAGTCTTCTTGATATATGCAGGGGTGAACCACGGGTGCATCCCCAAGCTTAGAGCTTTCACTCTCCTTGATCATGTTGCATCATACTCCTCTCTTGATCCTTGAAAACTTCCTCCACACCAAACTCGAAACAACTCATTAGAGGGTTAGTGCACAATATAAATTGACATATTCATAGGTGACACAATCATTCTTAACACTTCTGGACATTGCATAATGCTACTGGACATTAGTGGATCAAAGAAATTCATCCAACATAGCGAAAGAGGCAATGCGAAATAAAAGGCAGAATCTGTCAAAACAGAACAGTTCGTATTGACGAATTTTAAAATGGCACCAGACTTGCTCAAATGAAAATGCTCAAATTTAATGAAAGTTGCGTACATATCTGAGGATCATGCACGTAAATTGGCATAATTTTATGAGCTTCCTGCAGGGCAGTGGGCTCAGATTCGTGACAGCAAAGAAATCTGGAACTGCGCAGTAATCCAAATCTAGTACTTACTTTTCTATCAAAGACTTAACTTGGCACAACAAAACTCAAAACTAAGATAAGGAGAGGTTGCTACAGTAGTAAACAACTTCCAAGACACAAAATAAAAACAAAGTACTGTAGGTAAAAACATGGGTTGTCTCCCATAAGCGCTTTTCTTTAACGCCTTTCAGCTAGGCGCAGAAAGTGTGTATCAAGTATTATCGAAGGGTGGTGCGTCAACATTACCTTGGGCTTTACCCTTACCTTTCTTATTGTTTTTCTTTCCCTTTGGTTTAGGAAATATACGAGTTTCTCCCGGTATAGAGGTGAATTTCAAAGTGCCTTCTCCAACATCAATGACTTGCTCCCAATAGTTTCAGCGAGGATCTTCAGAGTGTGAGTTTTCCTGTTTCAACAACAAGATAATCAATAGATATTGTTCTTCCACAAATAGTTGTATGCACACCTGCGGCTATTCCTTTAGGGATTATAGTAGAGTTATCAATGAGAGTTATCTTTTCTCCTCCTTCCTCAACTCCCCAAAGTTTCAAAGATTTATAAATACTTTCAGGCATAAGGCAAAATTCATACATAATATCACAGTAGGCATGGAGGGTTCGATCACCGATAACAATTTTAACAGAAGGATCCCACAATGAGAGTTTAGAGTTCACTAAGACTTGTTCAAGACGATTACGAACGTGGCAATAGTTATCATTCAAGCGAGATGTACTTATCTCCGGAGTATTTAATCTACTATATATGCTAGCGAGGACTTGAATCAAAGTTATTAGCTGAATCATATGATGCAACCAACTTCTTTATGGCATTAAAAGCTTGATCCCCATTGCAATGAAGGAAATCTCCTCCCACTAAAGTATCCAAAGCATATCTATAGCGAACCATAAGACCAAAATAAAAATTGCTAAGGAGCAAACTTAGAGTCATTTGAGGTTCGGTTTTACGATAAGAAGTAAAAATTCTAGACCAGGCATCCTTAAAACTCTCCTCATCCCCTTGTTTAAAAGTAAAGACTAATTCTTCAGGCGAAGAAGTAACAGGTTCAGAGCTAGACATGGTAACAAAAGTAACTAAAAAAAAAATTTTGTATTTTTAATATAGAGTGCAAGACAATAAAGTAAACTAGATAAAGTAAATGCAAGTAACTAATTTTTTTTGTGTTTTTGATATAGCAAACAAGATAACAAATAAAGTAAAACTAGCAACTAATTTTTTTGTGTTTTGATTTAGTGCAGCAAATAAAGTAGTAAATAAAATAAAGCAAGACAAAAACAAAGTAAAGAGATTGAGAAGTGGAGACTCCCCTTGCAGCGTGTCTTGATCTCCCCGGCAACGGCGCCAGAAAAAGAGCTTGATGGCGTGTATTTCAGACGTTCGTTGGGCAACCCCAAGAGGAAGGTATGATGCGCACAGCAGCAAGTTTTCCCTCAGAAAGAAACCAAGGTTTACCGAACCAGGGGGAGCCAAGAAGCACGTTGAAGGTTGATGGCGGCGGGATGTAGTGCGGCGCAACACCGAGAGATTCCGGCGCCAACGTGGAACTCTGCACAACACAACCAAAGTACTTTGCCCCAACGAAACGGTGAGGTTGTCAATCTCACCGAGCTTGCTGTAACAAAGGATTAACCGTATTGTGTGGAAGATGATTGTTTGCGGAGAAAACGGTAAAAACAAGTATTGCGGTAGATTGTATTTCGAGTAAAGAGAATTGGACCGGGGTCCACGAGTTCACTAGAGGTGTCTCTCCCATAAGACGAACAACATGTTGGGTGAACAAATTACGGTTGGGCAATTGACAAATAAAGAGAGCATGACTATGCACATACATATCATGATGAGTATAGTGAGATTTAATTGGGCATTACGACAAAGTACATAGACCGCCATCCAAGCTGCATCTATGCCTAAAAAGTCCACCTTCGGGTTATCATCCGAACCCCCTCCGGTATTAAGTTGCAAAGCAACGGAGACAATTGCATTAAGTATGGTGCGTAATGTAATCAACAACTACATCCTTAGACATAGCATCAATGTTTTATCCCTAGTGGCAACGGCACAACACAACCTTAGAACTTTACGTCATTGTCCCGGGTGTCAATGCGGGCATGAACCCACTATCGAGCATAAGTACTCCCTCTTGGAGTTAAAAGTAAAAACTTGGCCGAGCCTCTACTAGAAACGGAGAGCATGCAAGATCATAAACAACACATAAGCATAACTTTGATAATCAACATAACAAGTATTCTCTATTCATCGGATCCCAACAAACGCAACATATAGAATTACATATAGATGATCTTGATCATGATAGGCAGCTCACAAGATCCGACAATGATAGCACAATGGGGAGAAGACAACCATCTAGCTACTGCTATGGACCCATAGTCCGAGGGGTAGACTACTCACTCATCACTCCGGAGGCGACCATGGCGGTGTAGAGTCCTCCGGGAGATGATTCCCCTCTCCGGCGGGGTGCCGGAGAGCGATCTCCGGGATCCCCCGAGATGGGATCGGCGGCGACGGCGTCTCGGTAATGTTTTCCGTATCGTGGCTCTCGGTGCTGGGGGTTTCGTCACGGAGGCTTTAAGTAGGCGGAAGGGCAAGTCGAGAGGCGGCACGGGGGCCCACACCATAGGCCGGCGCGGCCGGGGGTGGGGCCGCGCCGCCCTAGGGTTTGGCCACCCCGTGGCCCCTCTTCGTCTCGTCTTCGGACTTACGGAAGCTTCGTGAGAAAATAGGCCTCTGGGCTTTTATTTCGTCCAATTCCGAGAATATTTCTTTACTAGGATTTCTGAAACCAAAAACAGCAGAAAACAACAACTGGCACTTCGGCATCTTGTTAATAGGTTAGTTCCAGAAAATGCACGAATATGATATAAAGTGTGCATAAAACATGTAGATAACATCAATAATGTGGCATGGAACACAAGAAATTATCGATACGTTGGAGACGTATCACCATGAAAAACTCGAGTCGCTATGGATAGGCCCATACATCGTCACAGAAGTAATTGAAGAAGGAGCATACAGGATAAAGGACAAGAAGACAGGGATTGACGAGCCAAATCCTTGGAACGTGGCGCAGCTTCGGCGTTTTTACGCCTAAGTCGAAATATAGTCCTGTATGTAAACATACAATGTACTGAAACGCCCGCGAGTTTTCAGACGCACTCTTTTCCTTTCAGGGCATCGAGTGGGGCTGGAAGGTTTTTAATGAGGCGGACTCGCGGTGCTGCAATATAGTAAAGATATTGGTGATATACATCTTTTTCTTCGACAGGCTCGGGGGCTCGCAACCCGCAAGTACAATATGTATACTCAAGTCTCTACAATATACAAACTTCAAAGATATTTTGCCTTGGTCTAAAAAACCTCGCAAACCAACCAAAATAAAAAGAAATAGCTGCCGACAAAACGCTCGGGGCTACTCTTATCAGAAGTTTTGTTTATACTTCTGATAAGAGGTAAACGCGGACGATAAAATATAGAGTTCTTCATCAGTAATGCAAGTTGAGCCTACAGCCAAGTATAAATACTCGACTGTAGCCTCGAGGGTTACTCCCATCGGGAGCGCTGGTCGCGCACCCGATAAAGATGGAAGAAATCGAGAAGGGGACAATATAGCGACAAAGATGTTAAAACGGTGAGCCTACAACCAAGTACAAGCACTTGGTTGTAACCTCGGGGGCTACTCCCATCGGGAACGTTGTTCGCGTGCCCGATGAATTTAGAAAAGGCATGGTGAGCATATTTCGAGTTATACAAATAACGCTTGGAGGACGAGATAAAAATATACAAGTCATCCAATGACTCGAATAAATGTGTTATTCCAGTAGCCGAAAAAGGCACTCGACAATATATTCTCAGAGCGCCTCAGTTGCGAATTAATCTCTGAATGCCGCAAAACGTTGCGAAGGTAAGTCCCCATGATCAATCATGTGCGGCGTGGCACCGCCTCTGACGGCGCTTTGCTACTTTTTCCGTATCATCAGATACGAAGAAAAATCCTAACGGACGCGTTAGGTACCCGATAAAACATGACTGGAATTCGGCATCTGATAAGACCTTAAGCGGCACATGTCGAATTACGCTAGTATTCCGAGATCATGTCCAGGGACGTGATTTTGAAGTAGGTTTTTGCGGATTGCCACAAGAGCAGTTAACTAGTACCTGATCCGTCAGATGAACTAGCCCCAATTACCGTTATCCCTGTACAATATACGACTGTTTAATTAGAGTTATGTGTTAACTCGAAGAAGTTATATGATAATTGTAAAGTTGGAGATTTTCCACTGATTCTCCGTTTCAAGCAAAATCTCGGGGGCTCGCGACATAGGCATCCCCGATTGGCCTGCCGAAGATGGTACCCGGGGTTTACTGAAGGTTCACGAGTCGAAGAATATGAAGCTCGGAAGCCCAATTAGTTGTTGATAAGGAAAGATAGAATTGTATTAGGAATAAAGAGATTTGTAACGGGTTGAACTCAAAGAGTCTCCCGGAATCTGTAAACTTGTGTAATACGAAACCCTCGGCTCCGCCTCCTATATAAGGGGGAGTCGAGGGACAAAGATGATC
>NC_061509.1:43091051-43108538 GCF_022539505.1 Lolium rigidum
CACCACCGTACACGAACCTCAGCATGCTGTCCGCCCACCGGAGAAGATGCTCGTCTGAGATGGTTCCGAAGATTCGAACCACTCTCGCCTGAGCAGCATAGATCCTACCGCCTACATGGAAGTTGGCCTGGTAGTTGGCTTGGTGCGCGGCCATGGTAGTGCTAAGCGCTAGGTTGCAGGTAGGGGAAGGAGAAGCAGCTGGAAGAAAGGAAAATGATGATGCCTATGCGTGTCTTGCTCTCCTCAGAGCCCAGGGCCGGACTTTATTGGCTCGAGACAGTGGTGATGGGAAGTGAGATGTGAGATGCCCCTGCAAGAGTCAGTCAATTTACTTGTTGCTCCACTCTATGCGGTTCCAAGTGTGAAATCAAAATAGGATTATTGACTATTTTACGAGATGCAAGATAACATTACTGCGTATATTTTTTTTGTTTCATGCCTCAAAAAATTACTTTTTACTTCTCAATATTAAATATATGTAATGCTAACCAATAATCAGTTTAATTGAAATGAAATTTTGTAGAAGAAAAACTACAATTTTTTAAATATTTTAAATTTTCATATAGTAGAACAGCAATTCTTCCGCCTGTAAGACCTCTGTAGACCCTTCGTCCAAAAATACAGTGATATAATGCATTGGGCATTTTAATTTGGCCATGACCACGACAAGGTTATATAGTAAAAATATTAGTACATAATAAAACATACGACCATACATCATAAGTCTAAAATTAAGACATGGTTCGGTAAATGACACCATATGCACCAAAAACCTAGCTCATCGGAACGTAGCGGCTTGGCACATTTTCATTTGTCTCTCCATTGATAACATTTTACTATTTTTTTCACTTTTCGTGCATAGAAATGATTGGCATAAGGTGTATTTCTTTTTTATTGCTATGTCTTAGTGGGTTCAACGGACAACTAATGGCATTAAAAGAAGCACTGATCTATAGATGTATTTTTTTCTTTGTTTTTATCCAAGTATTCGTTGATTGGCAGTTTCCAAAGTCATAGGATGGAGGGTTGTTTATCGAACCATGTTCGCATACTTAAAGTATAAAGCTTGCGATTTACATTTTATTACGATAGTTATAGCTTATAATTAAAAAACCTCTTTTTAGCCTAGGCCACATATAAAATTAGTATACGAATTATCACTGTGGAAAGCAAATTTGGAACTCCAATCGAAGGGTGAGAACCGAAAAATCTGTGTTTGGTAATGCCAAGAAGGGTACATGTTGTTGGACATTTTTATCGTTAAATTCATTTTATATAAGGTTTGTCAGCTCATCCAAAAGTTGTTTTCCAATTAGTTTAGTCTTTGGCGTTTTTTCATCGTGCTTCAACTTTTAGACATTTAGATTTTTTGCTCCATTGTACTCTCAATTTCAAACCGTCATGGTTTTTTTACGGATGAGTTGGCGAACTGATGTTATTTAGTAAATATGTTATAGGACGACGCCTTGGTTCACCTAACAAGAAGTTATTGTTTCTTACATTATGTTAACTAAAACTTTTGTGTGTTTTGTCCCCTCATTTTTACGATGTACATAATGTGAATTGTATCATGTTTCTAAATTCTTCTTATAACACTACCCTTTATATATTTTTTAGCATGCTAGTCCAATTATGTACTTGAAAATGTAGAACCGGAGAAGTGTTTGTCTCATGTTCAAGTTGTGCATCATAATTGGAGGCACTTTTTTTTTGGGTTTGTGGGTTGTGGTTCTCCAATACGTAAAAGCATCTATGTGTCTCTCCTTTCTCTAAGACGAAAGGCGGTGATTCTTTTTTTGAGGTTGTATTATAAAATTCTAGCGTATATGGGGTGTTTTTGCAAAAAATGATGTTTTCCTCACGATGAAGCCGTACGTGTTATTTTTTTCCAACTTTCTGAATATTGTATCCAAGGCCTAGCCCATTGATGTCTACGGGTGCTTCTATTCTTGTAGATAGTGTTGGACCTCCAAAAGCAGAGGTTTGTAGAACAGCAGCAAGTTTCCCTTAAGTGGATCACCCAAGGTTTATCGATCTCAGGGAGGAAGAGGTCAAAGATATCCCTCTCAAGCAACTGTGACGCCCCAAAACCGGTACCATGAGGATCCCAGCGAATCCGCCGAAATCCGCACGATATCGATTTTAGGAGACGCACCACCAAGCGCCTCGTACACGCCGAAGCATGCACGCGATGCGGGTGGAATCAATCACGAGAGGTAACATTACAACAGGATTACAATAGAGCCCACAAGAGACATATATATTACAACAACGACTCCAACGAATCAAGATACAAATATACAATACAAAGATCTGAATCATACAGAAGATCAAATACGTCCGAGTACGGACAAGATACAAATTTGGACTAAGAGTCCTGAAGATAATCAGTGGCGTCCATAACCCTGCCCAGGCCAAGCCGGAAGGGTAACCTTGCTAACGTCGTCTTCATCGAACATATCTTCATACCTGCCCGGTTATATCCCGTAGAAGCAGCAATAAGTACGGGTTCGTACTTAACAAGACTTCAAGACGTATAAGCATTCGTCAACCAATCGTCCTTTGTACTTGAGGCACGCAGGGGACTTAGAGGACGCAAGAGGAACGTCATAGGCAATATGGTGGGGTTAAGCGGCAACGCGCAAGCACTAAAAACCTATAGAGACACTCTACAACATTCGTCTAATCAGAGAAGATGAGAGAGCTCATAAGCTAACAGTTCTATACTCTGCAAACATAACACAGCCGATGCGTTGCCCCCTCGCAAGGAAGTACTTATAAGGGCACTCACACGGTTGACAAGTTTTAACCAGTTATTATTTAAGTTGTGCTAACTTACTACGCAAGTTATTAGTATGGAAACAATAGGTGTAAGTTGTCTATGGTCGAGTCATACAGCTCCAAGTCGTCCATAACCGCGGACACGGGTTATCGATAAGATGTACACCCTGCAGGGGTTGCCCAAATGTACCCACACGCACCGCTCGACCCACTTACGACAGGTGGACATCACGGCTCGCACTCTCCTTCACGACAACAATGTCCAGGAAGCCACCTAACCAAGTTGAACCCGAATCGAAGTCCGACCGTATCTCCGAAACGGACCTAGCTATTGCGTGCACGGCTTCCGGGGGTCAAAATACACTCAGGGGCAAATGACCCGCTTCAGCATGCGATAAACGCTCAGGCCGCAAACCTATACGTGCATACCAGAAACAAGGGATACAAGGCACCCAGGGGCTTCCCAAAGTAAAGAAGTAACAGGCTGGCATGCACGCAAACGACAAATGGTAAAACATTCCAAACTAGTTGTGGCCACTGGACAAAGCTGTAGATTCCGGCAGTGGTCAAGGGGAGACCCATAAGCATACCCACGTGTGGTTAGAGCGCTCAGTCTCGGAAAAGATAACAAGAACTCGGGGTCCTAGGTTTCATGGAAACACAAGTGAGCTGTCATAAAACGAGCAACTGACCCACCGATGTCTCCGCTAACAACTATTAACAAGTAACCATGATATCCTCAACAGATATAACCATAAACCATGTGTCATGATTCCTAAACTGATAACCCGATAAGATAGCGGCAACGGTAACGAGATATAAACAACACTAGCATGCACTACGACTCGCAAGGCGGACCCGATAACCAAACAATAGCTCGTAGGAGGTGGTGGTGGCAATATGGGCTGCTTGAGGTAACAAGTGGAAGGGACACGTGATAAGAACGCAACTTAAAGCTAGCATGAGGGAGAAGGCAAAATAAAATAGGTGAGCGACTCGCGAGGGGCGAAGTATAGGGGAAATGCTTGCCCGTTAAAGCTTGCCGAGGAACATCCGGAGGACTCGTCGTATCTCACAACACCACTTCGCGATCCTATCCGGAAGAAGCAAATGCTGGACAAACAACGGGTGCAAGTCTTACTACTACGGATAAAGAGTTGGCATGCTCAAGATAATATGCATGACATGGCAGAGATGATGCGATGCAATTTATCCAATTAAGCGGGGTCGAAACTGATGGCGTGTATTTCACACGTTCGTTGGGCAACCCCAAGAGGAAGGTATGATGCGCACAGCAGCAAGTTTTCCCTCAGAAAGAAACCAAGGTTTATCGAACCAGGAGGAGCCAAGAAGCACGTTGAAGGTTGATGGCGGCGGGATGTAGTGCGGCGCAACACCGGAGATTCCGGCGCCAACGTGGAACCCGCACAACACAACCAAAGTACTTTGCCCCAACGAAACAAGTGAGGTTGTCAATCTCACCGGCTTGCTGTAACAAAGGATTAACCGTATTGTGTGGAAGATGATTGTTTGCAGAGAAAATAGTAAAAACAAGGATTGCAGCAGATTTGTATTTCAGTATTAAAAGAATGGACCGGGGTCCACAGTTCACTAGAGGTGTCTCTCCCATAAGATAAAAGCATGTTGGGTGAACAAATTACAGTCGGGCAATTGACAAATAGAGAGGGCATAACAATGCACATACATGACATGATAAGTATAGTGAGATTTAATTGGGCATTACGACAAAGTACATAGACCGCCATCCAATCGCATCTATGCCTAAAAAGTCCACCTTCAGAGTTATCGTCCGAACCTCCTCCGGTATTAAGTTGCAAAGCAACAGTACAATTGCATTAAGTATGGTGCGTAATGTAATCAGCAACTACATCCTCGGACATAGCGCCTATGTTTTATCCCTAGTGGCAACAAGACAACACAACCTTAGAACTTTTCGTCACTCGTCCCGGTGTCAATGCGGCATGAACCCACTATCGAGCATAAGTACTCCCTCTTGGAGTTAAGAGTAAAAACTTGGCCGAGCCTCTACTAGTAACGGAGAGCATGCAAGATCATAAACAACACATGTGTAATAACTTGATAATTAACATGACATGGTATTCTCTATCCATCGGATCCCGACAAACACAACATATAGAATTACGGATAGATGATCTTGATCATGTTAGGCAGCTCACAAGATCCAACAATGAAGCACAATGAGGAGAAGACAACCATCTAGCTACTGCTATGGACCCATAGTCCAGGGGTGAACTACTCACTCATCACTCCGGAGGCGACCATGGCGGTGTAGAGTCCTCCGGGAGATGAATCCCCTCTCGGCAGGGTGCCGGAGGAGATCTCCGGAATCCCCGAGATGGGATCGGCGGCGGCGGCGTCTCGGTAAGGTTTTCCGTATCGTGGTTTTTCGCATCGGGGTTTCGCGACGGAGGCTTTAAGTAGGCGGAAGGGCAGAGTCGGGGGCCGGACGAGGGGGCCACACCATAGGGCGGCGCGGGCCCCCCGGGCCGCGCCGGCCTATGGTGTCGCCACCTCGTGGCCCCACTTCGTGTGTTCTTCGGTCTTCCGGAAGCTCCGTGGAAAAATAGGCACCCGGGTCTTCGTTTCGTCCAATTCCGAGAATATTTCGTTACTAGGATTTCGAAACCAAAAACAGCAGAAAACGAGAACTGGCACTTCGGCATCTTGTTAATAGGTTAGTTCCGGAAAATGCACGAATATGACATAAAGTGTGCATAAAACATGTAGGTATCATCAATAATATGGCATAGAACATAAGAAATTATCGATACGTCGGAGACGTATCAAGCATCCCCAAGCTTAGTTCTCGCTCGTCCCGAGCGAGTAAAACGATAACAAAGATAATTTCTGAAGTGATATGCCATCATAACCTTGATCATACTATTTGTAAACATATGTAGTGGATGCAGCGATCAAAACAATGATAATGACATGAGTAAACAGGTGAATCATATAGCAAAGACTTTTCATGAATAGTACTTCAAGACAAGTATTAATAAGTCTTGCATAAGAGTTAACTCATAAAACAATAAATCAAAGTAAAGGTATTGAAGCAACACAAAGGAAGATTAAGTTTCAGCGGTTGCTTTCAACTTGTAACATGTATATCTCATGGATAGTTATCAACATAGAGTAATATAACAAGTACAATATGCAAGTATGTAGGAATCAATGCACAGTTCACACAAGTGTTTGCTTCTTGAGGTGGAGAGAGATAGGTGAACTGACTCAACATAAAAGTAAAGAGAATGGTCCTTCAAAGAGGAAAGCATCGATTGCTATATTTGTGCTAGAGCTTTTATTTTGAAAACATGAAACAATTTTGTCAACGGTAGTAATAAAGCATATGAGTTATGAAAATTATATCTTACAAGTTGCTAGTCTCATGCATAGTATACTAATAGTGCCCGCACCTTGTCCTAATTAACTTGGACTACCGGATCTTTGCAATGCACATGTTTTGACCAAGTGTCACAATGGGGTACCTCCATGCCGCATGCACAAAGGTCTAAGGAGAAAGCTCGCATTTTGGATTTCTCGCTTTTGATTATTCTCAACTTAGACATCCATACCGGGACAACATGGACAACAGATAATGGACTCCTCTTTAATGCATAAGCATGCGGCAACAATTATTATTCTCATATGAGATTGAGGATATATGTCCAAACTGAAACTTCCACCATGAATCATGGCTTTAGTTAGCGGCCCAAAGTTCTTCTCTAACAATATGCATGCTCCAACCATGAAGGTGGTAGATCTCTCTTGCTTCGGACAAGACGGACATGCATAGCAACTCACATGATATCCAACAAAGAATAGTTGATGGCGTCCCCGAAACATGGTTATCGCTCAACAAGCAACTTAATAAGAGATAAAGTGCATAAGTACATATTCAATACCACAATAGTTTTTAAGCTATTTGTCCCATGAGCTATATATTGCAAAGGTGAATGATGGAATTTTAAAGGTAGCACTCAAGCAATTTACTTTGGAATGGCGGATAAATACCATGTAGTAGGTAGGTATGGTGGACACAAATGGCATAGTGGTTGGCTCAAGTATTTTGGATGCATGAGAAGTATTCCCTCTCGATACAAGGTTTAGGCTAGCAAGGTTATTTGAAACAAACACAAGGATGAACTGAGTACAGCAAAACTCACATAAAAGACATATGGTAAACATTATAAGACTCCATACCGTCTTCCTTGTTGTTCAAAACTCAATACTAGATGTTATCTAGACTCTAGAGAAACCAAATATCAAACCAAATTAGCAAGCTCTAAGTATTTCTTCATTAATGGGTGCAAAGTATATGATGCAAGAGCTTAAACATGAGCACAACAATTGCCAAGTATCAAATTATCCAAGACATTATAGCAATTTACTACATGTATCATTTTCCAATTCCAACCATATAACAATTTAACGAAGAAGAAACTTCGCCATGAATACTATGAGTAGAGCCTAAGGACATATTTGTCCATAAGCAACAGCGGAGCGTGTCTCTCTCCCATAAAGTGAATGCTAGGATCCATTTTATTCAAACAAAACAAAAAAACAAAAACAAACCGACGCTCCAAGCAAAGTACATAAGATGTGGCCGAATAAAAATATAGTTTCGAGGGAGGAACTTGATAATGTTGTCGATGAAGAAGGGGATGCCTTGGGAATCCCCAAGCTTAGACGCTTGAGTCTTCTTATAATATGCAGGGGTGAACCACCAGGGCATCCCCAAGCTTAGAGCTTTCACTCTCCTTGATCATATTGCATCATACTCCTCTCTTGATCCTTGAAAACTTCCTCCACACCAAACTCGAAACAACTCATTAGAGGGTTAGTGCATAATAAAAATTCACATGTTCAGAGGTGACACAATCATTCTTAACACTTCTGGACATTGCATAAAGCTACTGGACATTAGTGGATCAAAGAAATTCATCCAACATAGCAAAAGAGGCAATGCGAAATAAAAGAGCAGAATCTGTCAAAACAGAACAGTCCGTAAAGATGGATTTTATTAGGCCACCAGACTTGCTCAAACGAAAATGCTCAAATTGAATGAAAGTTGCGTACATATCTGAGGATCATGCTCGTAAATTGGCGTAATTTTCTGAGCTACCTACAGGGAGATAGACCCAGATTCGTGACAGCAAAGAAATGTGGAACTGCGCAGTAATCCAAATCTAGTACTTACTTTTCTATCAAAGACTTTACTTGGCACAACAAAACATAAAACTAAGATAAGGAGAGGTTGCTACAGTAGTAAACAACTTCCAAGACACAAATATAAAACAAAAATACTGGAGTAAAAACATGGGTTGTCTCCCATAAGCGCTTTTCTTTAACGCCTTTCAGCTAGGCGCAGAAAGTGTTTCTCAAGTGTTATCGAAGGGTGGTGCACCTGCAGCGGGGTTTGGAGTTTTCTCAACCATGCATAGTATATTAGATACATAAGTTTCAGCGTCTCCCTTCTCATTAGTCTTGGGCTTGCTACTCTCATCGAACAAATTTCCGAGAACAAGCCAAGCATAGTTATGTTCTAGTGCATCATTCATAGCTAGGAGTTTACATGGTATTGGTGCTTTGATCTCCCCGCCATCATTAATATTATTAGTGTAT
Source organism: Lolium rigidum (assembly GCF_022539505.1). Taxonomy (NCBI): domain Eukaryota; kingdom Viridiplantae; phylum Streptophyta; class Magnoliopsida; order Poales; family Poaceae; genus Lolium; species Lolium rigidum. The sequence goes on from NC_061509.1 coordinate 43,099,497, forward strand.
CTTATTCTATCCATGTCCATCTTTTCAAGGAGACCAACAAAATTAGTATGAGAACCAAGCATATTAAATTTAGCAAAGACCTTTCTAGCTTCTCTTGCTAGACCACCAAATTCTCTAAGAAGGGTTTCTAAAACAAAATCTTTCTTTTCCCCTTCTTCCATATCACCAAGTGTAAGAAACATGTGTTGGATTATAGGATTTAGATTAACAAATTTAGTTTCCAACAGGCGAACTAAAGCAGCAGCAGCAATTTCATAAGTAGGAGCAAGTTCTACCAAGTGTCTATCTTCAAAATCTTCAACGGTACTAACATGGGTGAAAAATTCTTCTATATTGTTCCTCCCAATTATAGACCCTTGTCCTACCGGTATGTTCTTTGTGGTAAAATTAAAAGGAAACATGATGAATCAAGTAAAGTAAATGCAAGTAAACTAATTTTTTTGTGTTTTTGATATAGCAAACAAGACAGTAAATAAAGTAAAGCTAGCAACTAATTTTTTTGTGTTTTGATATAATGCAGCAAACAAAGTAGTAAATAAAATAAAGCAAGACAAAAACAAAGTAAAAAGATTGAGAAGTGGAGACTCCCCTTGCAGCGTGTCTTGATCTCCCGGCAACGGCGCCGGAAAAAGAGCTTGATGGCGTGTATTTCACACGTTCGTTGGGCAACCCCAAGAGGAAGGTATGATGCGCACGAGCAGCAAGTTTTCCCTCGAGAAAGAAACCAAGGTTTATCGAACCAGGAGGAGCCAAGAAGCACGTTGAAGGTTGATGGCGGCGGGATGTAGTGCGGCGCAACACCGGAGATTCCGGCGCCAACGTGGAACCCGCACAACACAACCAAAGTACTTTGCCCCAACGAAACAGTGAGGTTGTCAATCTCACCGGCTTGCCGTAACAAAGGATTAACCGTATTGTGTGGAAGATGATTGTTTGCAGAGAAAATAGTAAAAACAAGTATTGCAGCAGATTTGTATTTCGAGTATTAAAAGAATGGACCGGGGTCCACAGTTCACTAGAGGTGTCTCTCCCATAAGATAAAAGCATGTTGGGTGAACAAATTACGGTCGGGCAATTGACAAATAGAGAGGGCATAACAATGCACATACATGACATGATAAGTATAGTGAGATTTAATTGGGCATTACGACAAAGTACATAGACCGCCATCTAACCGCATCTATGCCTAAAAAGTCCACCTTCAGAGTTATCGTCCGAACCCCTCCAGTATTAAGTTGCAAAGCAACGAGACAATTGCATTAAGTATGGTGCGTAATGTAATCAACAACTACATCCTCGGACATAGCGCCAATGTTTTATCCCTAGTGGCAATAGCACAACACAACCTTAGAACTTTCATCCATTGTCCCAGGTGTCAATGCGGGCATGAACCCACTATCGAGCATAAGTACTCCCTCTTGGAGTTAAGAGTAAAAACTTGGCCGAGCCTCTACTAGTAACGGAGAGCATGCAAGATCATAAACAACACATGTGTAATAACTTGATAATTAACATGACATGGTATTCTCTATCCATCGGATCCCGACAAACACAACATATAGAATTACGGATAGATGATCTTGATCATGTTAGGCAGCTCACAAGATCCAACAATGAAGCACAATGAGGAGAAGACAACCATCTAGCTACTGCTATGGACCCATAGTCCAGGGGTGAACTACTCACTCATCACTCCGGAGGCGACCATGGCGGTGTAGAGTCCTCCGGGAGATGAATCCCCTCTCCCGGCAGGGTGCCGGAGGAGATCTCCAGAATCCCCCGAGATGGGATCGGTGGCGGCGGCGTCTCGATAAGGTTTTCCGTATCGTGGTTTTTCGCATCGGGAGTTTCGCGACGGAGGCTTTAAGTAGGCGGAAGGGCGAGTCGGGGGCCGGACGAGGGGGCCACACCATAGGGCGGCGCGGGCCCCCCGGGCCGCGCCGGCCTATGGTGTCGCCACCTCGTGGCCCCACTTCGTGTGTTCTTCGGTCTTCCGGAAGCTCCGTGGAAAAATAGGCACTCGGGTCTTCGTTTCGTCCAATTCCGAGAATATTTCGTTACTAGGATTTACGAAACCAAAAACAGCAGAAAACGGGAACTGGCACTTCGGCATCTTGTTAATAGGTTAGTTCCAGAAAATGCACGAATATGACATAAAGTGTGCATAAAACATGTAGGTATCATCAATAATATGGCATAGAACATAAGAAATTATCGATACGTCGGAGACGTATCAGAAACCCCAGACAAACAATTAAGGTTGGAGTTGCATTCCTACCGACAAATTTAAGGGTGGATTATCATGGCAAGGGTGAGCTACTTCAATATTAAACGGAGCAGGGAAAACCGTAGTCGGTATCCGAAATACCCCGCATATATGTTAGGTGATCATGCATAACTATCACGCCGTGACATGATGTGAGATGCAAACAGGTATATGGATGACATATTCATGTTCCTTATGTTTTTCTGATCAATTTTCATATAAAATACTTTTTAATCCGAGCTACGGATTGGGAGATATGATTTTTACAAGATTTGCAAAAGACTAAAATAAGCGAGAGAGATATGGGCTAGACACTGCACCGCCTTGGCCCGATCCGGCTTCTGTTGTAGCACTGGATAGAGGAGCGGCGCCGGGAGAGGATGCTAGAGGAGCTCACGCCTCGTGCGTGAGTGGTTGAAGAAGACGACAACCAGGGAAAGATACGTACCCCTTCGTGAGAGAGAGCTGACTGGACCGGAAGAAGGAGTGGGTCGGGAGTCCGGGCTGCCAGAGTAGAGGAAAGAAGAGAGGGAAAAAGGCCGGAGGAAGAAGAGCCCATAGGAGAAAGAAAAGATGGGCTGCCAGGTTAGGGTTTATTTAAAATAAAAGACAAAGGAGGATTTATAAAATAATTTTATTTAGTTAAAATGTGGATGATATGATGCATATGCCATGATGATGCATAAAAGAAAAAGAACAAACAAATCTAATAGGGGTATCTACCCTGGGCCGTTACAATCGACACCACTAACAAGGAATCTCGCCCCGAGATTCCACGTCAACCTAAGGGGGAGTTGGTTAAACTATCGAGTCTTTTTTTGTACCATGTTGACAATCACCCGGCCTCGAGGTGGAACCTTCTTCTGGCGAAGTGTTGATCTTCTCGACACCACTAACAAGAGTTTTTTCTCCAGGCTGATCCGTCGACACCACTAACAAGAAGTTGTTGTTCCGCTGTTGATGATGCGCTTCTGTCGGATCCTCCGAAGATCGAACCTATTAGGTGAAAGGCATAGATCGTCCAACCCACGTGGAAACCTAAGACTCAGAAGCTCAGATAAGATAGAAGAATCAAAACACGCATAGGTAAGACGAGAAAGAATAGAGGTAAGGAGAAAAATCAGAACTAATCAGAACTATCCAACGAATCTTCGAAAATAGGTTTGAACACTAGACACAACATCGTCCGTTGGCAAGGTTATCCTAGAGGCTGGACTAGTGGGGTATCGTCAACCTGATGCTCTGATACCAACTTGTGACGCCCCAAAACCGGTACCATGAGGATCCCAGCGAATCCGCCGAAATCCGCACGATATCGATTTTAGGAGACGCACCACCAAGCGCCTCGTACACGCCGAAGCATGCATGCGATGCGGGTGGAATCAATCACGAGAGGTAACATTACAACAGGATTACAATAGAGCCCACAAGAGACATATATATTACAACAACGACTCCAACGAATCAAGATACAAATATACAATACAAAGATCCGAATCATACAGAAGATCAAATACGTCCGAGTACGGACAAGATACAAATTTGGACTAAGAGTCCTGAAGATAACCAGTGGCGTCCATAACCTCGCCCGGGCCAACCCGGAAGGGTAACCTTGCTAACGTCGTCTTCATCGAACATATCTTCATACCTGCCCGGTTATATCCCGTAGAAGCAGCAATAAGTACGGGTTCGTACTTAACAAGACTTCAAGACGTATAAGCATTCGTCAACTCGATCGTCCTTTGTACTTGAGGCACGCAGGGGACTTAGAGGACGCAAGAGGAACGTCATAGGCAATATGGTGGGGTTAAGCGGCAGCGCGCAAGCACTAAAAACCTATAGAGACACTCTACAACATTCGTCTAATCAGAGAAGATGAGAGAGCGCATAAGCTAACAGTTCTATACTCTGCAAACATAACACAGCCGATGTGTTCCCCCCTCGCAAGGAAGTACTTATAAGGGCACTCACACGGTTGACAAGTTTTAACCAGTTATTATTTAAGTTGTGCTAACTTACTACGCAAGTTATTAGTATGGAAACAATAGGTGTAAGTTGTCTATGGTCGAGTCATACAGCTCCAAGTCGTCCATAACCGCGGACACGGCTTATCGATAAGATGTACACCCTGCAGGGGTTGCCCAAATGTACCCACACGCACCGCTCGACCCACTTACGACAGGTGGACATCACGGCTCGCACTCTCCTTCACGACAACAATGTCCAGGAAGCCACCTAACCAAGTTGAACCCGAATCGAAGTCCGGCCGTATCTCCGAAACGGACCTAGCTATTGCGTGCACGGCTTCTGAGGGTCAAAATACACTCAGGGGCAAATGACCCGCTTCAGCATGCGATAAACGCTCAGGCCGCAAACCTATACGTGCATACCAGAAACAAGGGATACAAGGCACCCAGGGGCTTCCCAAAGTAAAGAAGTAACAGGCTGGCATGCACGCAAACGACAAATGGTAAAACATTCCAAACTAGTTGTGGCCACTGGACAAAGCTGTAGATTCCGGCAGTGGTCAAGGGGAGACCCATAAGCATACCCACGTGTGGTTAGAGCGCTCAGTCTCGGAAAAGATAACAAGAACTCGGGGTCCTAGGTTTCATGGAAACACAAGTGAGCCGTCATAAAACGAGAAACTGACCCACCGATGTCTCCGCTAACAACTATTAACAAGTAACCATGATATCCTCAACAGATATAACCATAAACCATGTGTCATGATTCCTAAACTGATAACCCGATAAGATAGCGGCAACGGTAACGAGATATAAACAACACTAGCATGCACTACGACTCGCAAGGCAGACCCGATAACCAAACAATAGCTGTAGGAGGTGGTGGTGGCAATATGGGCTGCTTGAGGTAACAAGTGGAAGGGACACGTGATAAGAACGCAACTTAAAGCTAGCATGAGGGAGAAGGCAAAATAAAATAGGTGAGCGACTTCTGCAGGGGCAGAAGTATAGGGGAAATGCTTGCCTGTTAAAGCTTGCCGAGGAACATCCGGAGGACTCGTCGTATCTCACAACACCACTTCGCGATCCTATCCGGGAAGAAGCAAATGCTGGACAAACAACGGGTGCAAGTCTTACTACTACGGATAAAGAGTCGGCATGCTCAAGATAATATGCATGACATGGCAGAGATGATGCGATGCAATTTATCCAATTAAGCGGGGTCGAAACCCCGGACAAACAATTAAGGTTGGAGTTGCATTCCTACCGGCAAATTTAAGGGTGGATTAGCATGGCAAGGGTGAGCTACTTCAATATTAAACGGAGCAGGGAAAACCGTAGTCGGTATCCGAAATACCCCGCATATATGTTAGGTGATCATGCATAACTATCACGCCGTGACATGATGCGAGATGCAAACAGGTATATGGATGACATATTCATGTTCCTTATGTTTTTCTGATCAATTTTCATATAAAATACTTTTTAATCCGAGCTACGGATTGGGAGATATGATTTTTACAAGATTTGCAAAAGACTAAAATAAACTGAGAGAGATATGGGCTAGACCTGCACTGCCTTGGCCCGATCTGGCTTGCTGTTGGCACTGGATAGAGGACTGGCGCCGGGAGAGGATGCTAGAGGAGCTCACGCCTCGTGCGTGAGTGGTTGAAGAAGACGACAACCAGGGAAAGATACGTACCCCTTCGTGAGAGAGAACTGGACTGGACCAGAAGAAGGAGTGGGCTGGGAGTCTGGGCTGCCGAGTAGAGGAAAGAAGAGAGGGAAAAAGGCCGGAGGAAGAAGAGCCCATAGGAGAAAGAAAAGATGGGCTGCCAGGTTAGGGTTTATTTAAAATAAAAGACAAAGGAGGATTTATAAAATAATTTTATTTAGTTAAAATGTGGATGATATGATGCATATGCCATGATGATGCATAAAAGAAAAAGAACAAACAAATCTAATAGGGGTATCTACCCTGGGCCGTTACAGCAACCCTGCAACCACAAAGCAAGAAGTCTCTTGTGTCCCCAACACACCTAATACACTTGTCAGATGTATAGGTGCACTAGTTCGGCGAAGAGATAGTGAGATGCAAGTAATATGGATGAATATGAGTGGCAATAGCAATCTGAATAAAATATGGCAGCGAGTAAACATGCAACAAAACAGTAAACAAACGGAGATTCGATGCTTGGAAGCAAGGCCTAGGGATCCCGCTTTCACTAGTGGACACTCTCAACAATGATCACATAATAGGACTACTCTACACCCTCTTGTTGGATGATGAACACCACTAACTGTGTAGGATTACACGAAACCTCAAAGCCGGAGTTAACAAGCTCCACAATATTCAATGTTCATATTTAAATAACCTTAGAGTGCAAGATAGATCAACACAATCACACCAAGAACTAACATAGCATGCACACTGTCACCATCACACTATGAAGGAGGCATAGATCACATCAATACTTATCATAGCAATAGTTAACTTCATAATCTACAAGAGATTACAATCATAACCCACGCCAAGTACTACACGATGCACACACTCGTCACCATTACACCGTGCAGGAGGAATAGACTACTTTAATAACATCACTAGAGTAGCACATAGATGATATTCAACTAGATCACATAAAGAGAGAGATGAACCACATAGCTACAGCGGAGCCCTCAGCCCCGGGGGTGAATTACTCCCTCCTCATCATGGAGACAGCGATGGCGGTGAAGATGGCGGTGGAGACGGCGGTGGAGATGACTCGGGTGCAATTCCCCGTCCCGGCAGAGTGCCGGAACGAGACTTCGTCCCCCGAATTGGAGTTTCGCGATGGCGGCGGCTCGGGATGGTTTTCTCTCGGTTTCGTCGAACCGGGTCGAGGTTTTAGGTCGGGGACGACTAAATAGGCGAAGAGGCGGAGTCGGAGGGGCTACGGGGTGCCCACACACTAGGGGGCGCGTCCCCCTTGGGCCGCGCCGCCCGTGGGGTGGGGCCCCCCGGCTCCCCTCTCGCCTTTCTCCGGTGCTCGGAAGCTTCCGGGAATTATAAGATCTTCGGTGTTGATTTCGTCCGATTCCGAAAATATTTCTTTACTAGGATTTCTGAAACCAAAAACAGCGAGAAAACATCAACCGGCCTTTCGGCATCTCGTCAATAGGTTAGTTCCGGAAAACGCATAAAAACGATATAAAGTGTGAACAAAACATGTAGGTATTGTCATAAAACAAGCATGGAACATCAGAAATTATAGATACGTTTGAGACGTATCAAGCATCCCCAAGCTTAGTTCCTACTCGTCCTCGAGTAGGTAAACGATAAAAGATAATTTCTGAAGTGACATGCTACCAACATAATCTTGATCATACTATTGTAAAGCATATGAGATGAATGCAGCGATTCAAAGCAATGTTAATGCAATGGGTAAACAATTGAATCATATAGCAAAGACTTTTCATGAATAATACTTTCAAGACAAGCATCAATAAGTCTTGCATAAGAGTTAACTCATAAAGCAATAAATTCAAAGTAAAGACATTGAAGCAACACAATGGAAGATTAAGTTTCAGCGGTTGCTTTCAACTTGTAACATGTATATCTCATGGATAGTTGTCAATGCAAAGCAATTTAACAAGTGCAATAAGCAAGTATGTAAGAATCAATGCACAGTTAACACAAGTGTTTGCTTCCAAGATAGAGAGAAATGGGTAAACTGACTCAACATAAAAGTAGAAGAATAGCCCTTCGCAGAGGGAAGCATTGATTGCTATATTTGTGCTAGAGCTTTGGTTTTGAAAGCAAGAAACAATTTTGTCAACGGTAGTAATAAAGCATATGTATCATGTAAATTATATCCTACAAGTTGCAAGCCTCATGCATAATATACTAATAGTGCCCGCACCTTGTCCTAATTAGCTCGGATTACCGGGATTATCATCGCAATACACATGTTTTAACCAAGTGTCACAAAGGGGTACCTCTCTATGCCGCCTGTACAAAGGTCTAAGGAGAAAGCTCGCATTGGATTTCTCGCTTTTGATTATTCTCAACTTAGACATCCATACCGGGACAACATAGACAACAGATAATGGACTCCTCTTTAATGCATAAGCAATTAGCAACAATTAATGTTCTCATATGAGATTGAGGATATTTGTCCAAAACTGAAACTTCCACCATGGATCATGGCTTTAGTTAGCGGCCCAATGTTCTTCTCTAACATTATGCATGCTCTAACCATTAAATGAGTGGTAAATCTCCCTTACTTCAGACAAGACGGACATGCATAGCAACTCACATGATATTCAACAAAGAGTAGTTGATGGCGTCCCCAGGAACATGGTTATCGCGCAACAAGCAACTTAATAAGAGATAAAGTGCATAAGTACATATTCAATACCACAATAGTTTTTAGGCTATTTGTCCCATGAGCTATATATTGCAAAGGTAAAGAATGGAAATTTTAAAGGTAGCACTCAAGTAATTTACTTCGGAATGGCGGAGAAATACCATGTAGTAGGTAGGTATGGTGGACACAACTGGCATAGTGGTTGGCTCAAGGATTTTGGATGGATGAGAAGTATTCCCTCTCGATACAAGGTTTAGGCTAGCAAGGTTATTTGAAACAAACACAAGGATGAACCGGTGCAGCAAAACTCACATAAAAGACATATTGTAAACATTATAAGACTCTACACCGTCTTCCTTGTTGTTCAAACTCTTTACTAGAAATTATCTAGACCTTAGAGAGACCAATTATGCAAACCAAATTTTAGCAAGCTCTATGTATTTCTTCATTAATGGGTGCA
>NC_061509.1:43108638-43132843 GCF_022539505.1 Lolium rigidum
AGGGGAGGAGGATCCGAGTGGCACGTAGGGTGGCGTTCAAGCAAGTTCCTAACCGGGATGTTCCTAGGATCTACCTCTGTGTTGGTTTTTGGCCTTGTTTAGGGATCGTGCCACGACGCACCGTGCGTGGCACGCAAGGCCCAACCTGGAGTAGGATGATCCGACTATGCGGTGAAAACCCCAAATCGTCGTAGATCTCATTAGCTTGATCTTGATCCGCGGGACCACCAAGTACTCGTGCACCCCCGCGCGGATCATGGGGTGGATCGGCTCTTTGAGCCGGTTTCACGAGATAAACCCGAGAGCCGATCGAGGCTCAGTATTTAACGTTTACATGTATGCCCCGCGGGGAAACTAAGCGAGGCACCTTCATCACCTTCCCCGACCAGGTACAGGTCGGGTGTGCACGCCCTTGCACTTCGCAGCGCCGCGTGTGACCGGAAGAGCACTGCGGGCCTGCTGCTCCAGGAGGTCTCTGAGCCAGCGCAAGAGCTCTCAGGCTCTTCCGGCTACTACGGTGTTGACGAGGGCGTGGCCCCGTGTCGGCGGGCCTTGGCGGTCAACAATATTTAAAATGAATGTGAAAATGAGATGTGTTTCATCCTTGTAGTTCTCTTCAAGGATACGCCGATGCAAGGACCCCTAGTAGAGATGATGAATTGGCAGTGTGGTGCTGGGTCAAGCAGCGGCAGAGCAGGTTTGAAAACTTTTTCTTCTGAAAACTATATGAGAGAAGTATGTACAAATAAAAAATGATAAATTTGTAACAAAAATCTTAGGTTCAAATGATGAAGGAGATGACGACGTAACTGTATTGGGATCCACCTACCCTTATATGGTTACACCCATGGATGAAAATAGTAGGCCAGGTATGCGTAGGTTGTTCAATACAATGGCAATATGAAGAAAATTGTGTGATGGTTACAATAGATGAAAATTATGACTGTACATTTACAAATCCTATTTTTGTGGGCAGGTGGCATTGAATCAGAAAATAGAGAGGATGTACCGATAAATATTGTGGCGTCGGAGACACCTATTAATTCACCTATCGATGCGACAAAATTTGACATCAATGCAACAAGTGGTGCTATCGGTACCAATGAACATGAAATTGAAGTAAATGAAGGTATGCTGATGCTTAAAAGGTTTGTTTATACACAAATTATATGCAGAAGGAAAAAACTAGCATTTAGACGAACACAAATCATTTGCCATTTTGCGTGAATAAAATCCGGTTTATTATCTGCGTGTAACAATGAAAAAGAAATTATTTACAGCATATATACCATTCTTATTGACAATGATGATGGGTAAATTTGTTCTACACGACTGAATTTACAACCATTTTGCTACTTTTCTCAACTTACATTGAATGTGTGAGCTATGTGTGATGTTAAGCATATCTACATTCAACAATGTAAATATGGATTTTATTTGTGACATTGGTAAATAGAAAGTATAAAGTGTATCTTATTAATTGGACAGGTGCGGTTACTTCCGACAAGACAATACAGCCACAGTTAAATCCTGCCATGGAGGAAACCAACATTACATCGGGTATTAGTGCAACCAAGAGTCGCATCAATGCTGGTCATGGTGTGAACACTGAGAATGAACCTATGGTCCCTTTAGATGGAGGTATGCTGGCATGATTTATTAAGAAAAAACTATTGTGCATGGATGCACTTAAACAAAGATATGATATAGTTCTCAGTAAAGGTGTCCGAACAAAAAAATAAGAACAGAAATGATATAGGGTACAAGAATGTAAGTACATGTTTTGATCCAAATAATAACATAAATGATATAGAGTTGAAAAAATGTAGGTGCATACGATTGATCCTGTACATGTCTAATAGATAAAAACCCTATAGATAGATCCGATACAAACTCTCTCCCCCTATCATCCCAGGAAGACCTTCTTTAATTATTTGCAAAAAATGTAAGTGCAGGTTTGGATCGAAATAAAAACACAAATCATATACAGTAGAAGAAAATGTAGGTACATATGATTGATCATATACATGTCTAATAGATGAAAACCTTATAGATAGATCCGATACAAGTCTCTCCCCAGGTCGTCCCGGGAAGAACTTCTTTAATTATTTGCAAAAACGAACTTTAATTTACTCTGCTCTTCAGCAGGCAAACCAGAAATTCATTACAACCTGACAATTTTATTAGTGAAAGAAATAATCGAATAAAAATGCATACTACCAGAGAAAACCCTAAAATTGAAGAGCACGTCGGAGAACACATAATTACAGTTAACTACACTGCTACATGACTACAGATGGATCTGTGTTAGAGCAAACAACACACACAACCCCTCCTGCTGTAACTACAGAAGCAACTAGAGTTCCTGAGAATAGAGAGAGGATCAATGAAAATGAAATTGTTCCTGAAGAAGGTGAAGAAAAGCGTACTGGTACGATTTCATACATTTAATAACTTATTGGTGCAGTTATTCTACATGGGAATATTCATCTCAGTTGGACTTAAAACCTGTTGATTCTGAAATATGGTTTTGAACTCTATTTTGCTGATATTGCTGTAGTGATACTTTTTTCTATGATAATATTGGTATAGTTCAAAAGTAAGAATGCTTGACTTGTTATTTAATTAAACATGATAATTATTATCTTAAACAAATGAAGTGTGGATGGCATCCTAAATTAAACTAAGAAAAATAATATACAGTAAAATAAAATGGAAGTACATGTTTCGATCCAAATAATAACACAAATCATATAGAGTAGATAAAATGTAGGTACATGTGATTGATCATGTAAATGTCTAAAAAGATGAAAACACTATATAGATAGATCCGGTACAAGTCTCTCCCCACGTCATCCCGGAAAGAACTTCTTTAATTATTTGCAAATTCGAACTTTAATTTACTCTCGCTCTTCAGCAGGCAAACCAAAACTTGCATACTACCGGACAAATCTATAAGGGAAAAATAAATCGAAGAACACTTAATTACAGTTAACTTCATTGTTGCATGTGTACAGATGGATCTGAGTTAGAGGAAACAACACACACAAACCCTCCTGCTGTAATTGCAGAAGCAACTACAGTTTCTGAGAATAGAGATAGGATCAATGAAAATGAAATTCTTGGTGAGGCAGCTGCAGAAGAGCTTACAGGTACAAGTTCATACATTTAATAACTTATTGTTGCAGTAATTCTCCATGGGCATATTCATCTAAAGGAGGTTTTAAACCATGTTGATTCTGAAAAAATGATTTTGGAATATATTTTGCTAGTATTACTGTAGTGATACTTTGTTCTCTGATAATAATATTATACTTGAAAACTAAGATTGCTTGCCTGTTATTCAATTAAAATATCATAACTATTATTCTAAACAAATGAAGTGTCGTTCGCATCCTAATTTAGACTGACAAAAACAAGTTTCGCACATTGCAGGGATTCAAAATTATACTTTCGACTCAATAAATGATTATGAGATATTCGAAGCACAACAGTACTATGGTGCGGAAGGTGAGTATAGATGACATAACAAATATTTTAGTACCGTACATGTATGATAAACAGTAAAAATAGTATACAGTATAAATTCTAATAATGAATATATTTGTACAAAGCTGGAATTCTTACATATATTGAAATTTCATCATGCAGGAGACTCGGGATCTCATGAAGTGAATCATGATTCACTTAATAATGATAATGATAACAACATAAGTACTCCATCAGGACATGTCACACCAAACATAAACACACCTGGAAGGAGTTCACAAGAAAAATTACTCATCAGGTTGTCTGGGTCATCACGGAGGATTGCAGCCACACGCATTGGTAAGATTAGGACTTGATTTATCATGACTATGATATTCATAAACAAAAAAATGATAAAAGAAATAGAACATAACTTATGTATAATGCTAGAACAATTTACGTTCTAATAAATGTATAGCTTTAAGATTAATAATCTGTGGTCAACGGGTGTTTGCTTATAGTTCTCTGGCAACTTATATAAATTTCTACTCTTGTAACAGAATCAAGCCAAGTGAGAACAACACTTGTACCGCCAGTACCTTTGTATGGAAGGTCACCATTTGACCTAGGCCTCAGACACCGCCTACCAGCCAGAGAAGTTAGAGATGAATTCTACGAACAAGTTATGTACTGCCAGGGGTCAGAGCTTAAAAAGTAAGCTTATGAATTTTTGTATTTAGTGGTTCATAGACTTAGAAACAGGTAACACTAAAAATCTTTTTTCCTTACAGGAATTGGTACAAAAGTTTGGAACCATATTTGTTGATGCTTAGTGGAAGGAAACTGAAATATCAATTTGGTTTGATCCGTGAGTTCGAATACAACACAATGAATGCTGGTGTGAGGACATTGACAAAAAAAGATCTTAGGATGATGGAAGGGACTAGAGAGTTACACTGGAGGTTCATTGGTTCGCCAGACATATCGGTAAAGCCAAACAATCAAAACTTTCAAACATTTGCTTTGGCTATAATTTAAATTTGACATTTCACTGATGTATTGTCATGGCAACTAACAGCTGCATTTCCTAGTGGATCCATTCTGTATTGATATGGATTCAATAAGTGACCTGCTGAACAAAGAAATGCTAGGATACAGCGTAAACAAATGCCGCATGGTAAATATCTATATTATTTGGGAAAAATCTCGTAATGTTAGAATGATTAGATGACTAATGAATTTTTTTATGATATATGACAGATAGAGCTACCTGTAATGGTACGAAATGGATGGTGTGTGTACGCATTTGATATGTTGTCCAAAAGGCTGACAGTTTTGGATCCTACATACACAATGTGCTCTGAAGAGAAGTGCAAGGACAAGCATGAATGTACAGCGAAGAACATGCTTATAGGGCTGCAGACATGCGGTCATGCACTGGATGAAGGGTGGGATATGAATTGGGAAGAATGGAGAGTAGTTTACAACAAGGGCATGCACGAACCTTGCATCATGTAAGCTTGAGTAAGTTAGTTGTAACCATAAAAAAGGCGTTCCATATTTTACTGAAGAGAAATATTAAAATTACTGCAGGGAGGATTCTGGAGTTTACGCCCTTCATTATCTAAGGGAGTTTGATGGTGTAGAACTTCAGACAACACTGCCAGCGGTAAGAAAATTTGTTTTGTAAATAAATCATGTACATTAAATAAAAATAAACAGATGAAAGAAGTTGATAAATCATTTCGGAAATAAATGCAGGTACGTGTACCGTCCTTAGGAAACTGTTTCTGTATGAGATTGTTTCAATGGAAGGTAATATTGGGGATAAGCCAGGATTTATGCTCAATGAAATAGAGTGAAGACACAATGTCCCTCAGACTGAGCTGCTGCACTACCAACTGAGCTGCTGCACTACCAACTGTTTTGAGAGCTTCATTTCCAAAAAGGGCAGCATGTTGGGATGTTGGGTAACAGATAGTGAATTCTAAAATGGCTGATTTCATACCATGCCGTTCATGAACTTGCTCTTCTACCTTTTAATTTGCAGTATAATTTATGTAAGACTTATTTGTGCTAAGATGTAAGTTAACATTATGTTAATGTGTGAGACTAAACCAGCGTGTAATAGGTTTGTGACAGACAATGAATTTGTGTTTTACGTATTCATAGCCTCGTCTATAACACTTATATCAACTCGTATGATGCTAATTGGTGATGCAGGCCTAGATTCTGGAAAAATTTATGAAATAGTGTTAACTGTTGCAAGGTAAAGAATCTGGACAAATATATTTCTCCTGGAAAAATAATATGTACTTGCTTACATTCGTGTGGTCTTTGCTACCTGGTCTTCCAAGGGGTGAAGAAATAAGGAGAGGGGTACATCATCCAGGCAAAGATAAGAAACATGGGTTCATAGAGTCAAGCTTTGAGCGCAATTAATTGAATAATAATGCAATACGACAATTTTACTGGATTATCACAACAGTCAGTTGAAGAAAAGCAAGAAGTAAGAAATGATTGAATGCAAGATAATGATCAATTCGTAAACAAAAAGTAGCATAGGATTGAGGAGTTGTGCAGCAGTCTTCCCAAAAATAACTGTGTGCACAATCTATAATCATAACCTGAGTTGAGGGGTAAGAATTAATAGGGTCATATTTTATTTTGAACAAAAATGAACTCCAAATAGGTGGTCGTGAAGTCAGTTGTGCTTGCAAAAAGGAAACAACTAAATTACACATAAATTCATTTTGTGGTTTGGATACTAACCATGGTGTTACTTATGTCATAAATAATTTAATGGTTCATTAACATCAAAGTGAGGCAAAACAAACAACAAGTAATAAAAACGGTTCGTATATTGTAGGATGTGGAGAATTGGGAAGTCAAATAGTAATAGAATGTTTTGATCTACTGAACCAATTGTGGACGGGTGCAGAGCAAAATCTAGGTCGATCATCATTGCGTGGAATGTAAATCGATGATTGTGCCGCATTCCAATAAAAAGAGAATAACTCAAGTAGGACTTTGTGTTGAAAATATAAAAAAATAATTGAAGTTGTGACCATAAAAAGAAAATATGATGCGAAACAAGAACATATGAAATTGTCTTGATCTACTGTATTAAAAATATGACAATAAAACAATTATATAAAAAATGATGACAAATTGTACGAATTACAAAATATAACTACATAAGTCTTCCGATAAAAAATAGCGAATGCTAACATATGTAGGTACAATAGTGTCCAGATTGCATGAAAAAACCAGCGGATGATTGGAATATGTTTAAAATTTATGATGGCGATAGAAAGGATGTTTCAATCATCTCTAGAGCAGAGGAAGTAAAGCTTGATAAATTCCCTTCAATCTTCAGCAACTCGTAAATCATGTGGACATTGTGACTCTTGAAATGGTCCTGATAGAAAAACAATGCTACAGTTTAATAATTGAATAAATAACATATATCTTTTTGGCCCATGGATACATACCTTGTCAAGAGGTTGGCGTAGCTTCTCGCCATCATAATGCTTAGCAAAGAAAGTGACACAAAGCCCGGATTGTTCCCTGAAAAAAGGAATGAGTAGAAGTTAACTTATAAACAACAGAGAAAAACTAAATCCGGATAAACAAATAGAGAAATTTTAGATACAAACCTTACAACTTTGTCTGTCATAATTACTGGAAATTTGAGTGACCACCCAGTGTTGGAACAATGCCATGAAGAATAGAATTTGTTTATGCATCTAAAAAGTGCCTTATGAAGCTTTAGGGTAACCACGTCATGCAGTAGGACGCGTGAATTGCTGAAACCATATGGTCCAGCCAGAGGATCAAGCACGTGAATGGACTTATGAAGCATGTCCCACATATAGAGACAGCACCCGTCAGGCAAGAAGACCGGCACAGAGAACTGTCGAGGAATTTACTGGTTAGCATGGAATTTCAATTGGAGAAACTATAACTATTGAAAACAACTTAAAAAATAGCATGTAGATGTGCTTACCATTCTACATGTTGCAATATTGTAACCGAGTGACTTAGAGCCAAATTGATTCATTATCGATTCAATGGTACTATACGCATCACCTGCGAGAACGTGTGCATGTGGAAACAAAAGATTGTTAATGATTAATTAACAGCAGATAAAAAATAGTGCAACTTAATTACATAAAAAATATATAAGAGATAAATAACATACCGCAAAATTAGGCTCAAATAGTTTATTCCATCGCATGTATGATGCATCACTGTTAGCGGGAGAAATAATTTGAGATAGACGACGAAACAAAATAGACAATAGCTCATGGTCCATTGCATAAGATCCAATCATACACTGCCTAATTTGTGTCCCCCATACATGCACGACACGAGGTTTGTCATGCACAATCCAAGAACTGCATAACACTGAAGAAAAAATATGGGGCCACGGTCAGTTTTTTTTATAAGTATAGTAGTACAATCCATGAGAGAGGTATAAAAATGTATGCAGTTTGTTCACGTGAGAAACATACCGGTCGATCATGTCAGTAGGTGCTCTTGCAATCCATTCTTTCGCATGCAATGCCTCATCATATGGGGCATCAACATAAACTGAACCAGTTGTGGACGGATGCAGTGCAAAACTAGGTAGATCATCATTGCATGGAATGGAATGGATGATTGTGGTCTTACCGAAAAAAGTAGAGTCATCGGGGATAGGAATATTCTCATAATATTATTTTATGGTAGAGCAAATGCTAATAGCATGTTTGTAAATGTTTTCAGCGAGCTGTACACGTTTAGCTATCTTATCAGTTGTGTCGTTAACTTCAGGTGATAGTAGTGGCCGGTTTGCATTAGAAGAAAACGGGTCAACGGTGTGAGATGTGTTCGAATTTGGCGATGGCAAAGAAAGGCCTTTCCGTTTCCGACCTTGAAATAGACATACAAAGAAATTCAGGGGAAAAACAATGAAAAAGAGGCATAAATGTGTACGAGTACTGGTCAAAACGTGAGTACCAATTGGTGTAGTTGCATCCGAGCTAGTCTTGGAAAGTGTTTTGAATGTAACAGTGTTCTGCTTGCTGTTTTCAGTGGAGCTTTCTTGACCTATAACAAACAGCAAACAGAGAGATGTAGTTGCTTGAATTTCGTTGCACACTTATGTGGAATATCAAAAGAAATAAAATAATACATTAGACCGACATTCATTTTCAGATTGATCAACACAGCGTCGAATGATTTTAGAGCTGCTTGGAGAATCATATATGCCATTGATACGTCCAATTTGCATCACTATTTTATATCATAATTTGCTGTTATTCATTGATATATTTCATATTGGGACACAATATTTATGTTATTTCATCTATTTTGCATGTTTCATGATTATTTGGAGATCGCGCACCGGAGCCAGGATTCTGCTGGAAAAAGCACCGTCGGGATGCAATATTTCAGAAGATCAACTGTGGAAGGAAATTACACCAAAAATCCTATTTTTCCAGATGACGGAGAAGGCCAGAAGGGGGAGCCGAGAAGACCCAAGGTGGGGCCAGACCACGGGCCGGCGCGGCCCATGGCTCGGCCGCGCCACCTTGTGGTGTGGGGGCCCCACAGCCCCTTTCGCCTCCTTTTCTTCGCGAAACCCTTCGTCCCGAAAACCTAAGCTCCAGAGGGAAGGTCGCGAAGAGTCACAGCCGCCTCTGCGGGGCGGAGAACACCAGAGAGAAAAGAGCTCTCCGGCGGGCAGGAATCCGCCGGGGAAATTCCCTCCCGGAGGGGGAAATCGACGCCATCGTCACCGCCATCGAGCTGGACATCATCTCCATCGCCATCACCATCATCTTCATCATCATCACCGCCATCTCCACCGCTGGACATCGTCACCGCCGTAGCAATTTGGGTTTGATCTTGATTGTTTGATAGGGGAAACTCTCCCGTATTGATTTCTACTTGTTATTGATGCTATTGAGTGAAACCATTGAACCAAGGTTTATGTTCAGATTGTTATTCATCATCATATCACCTCTCGATCATGTTCCATATGATGTCTCGTGAGTAGTTCGCTTAGTTCTTGAGGACATGGGTGAAGTCTAAATGTTAGTAGTGAATTATGGTTGAGTAATATTCAATGTTATGATATTTAAGTTGTGGTGTCATTCTTCTAGTGGTGTCGTGTGAACGTCGACTACACGACACTTCACCTTTATGGGCCTAGGGGAATGCATCTTGTACTCGTTTGCCAATTGCGGGGTTGCCGGAGTGACGAAACCTAAGCCCCCGTTGGTATATCGATGCGGGAGGGATCGCAGGATCTCAGAGTTTAAGGCCGTGGTTAGATTTATCTTAATTACTTTCTTGTAGTTGCGGATGCTTGCAAGGGGTATAATCACAAGTATGTATTAGTCCTAGGAAGGGCGGTACATTAGCATAGGTTCACCCACACAACACTTATCAAAACAATGAAGATTAATCAGCCGTATGTAGCGAAAGCACTAGACTAAAATCTCGTGTGTCCTCGAGAACGTTTGGTCATTATAAGTAAACAAACCGGCTTGTCCTTTGTGCTAAAAAGGATTGGGCCACTCGCTGCAATTATTTCTCTCGCACTTTACTTACTTGTACTTTATTCATCTGTTACATCAAAATCCCCTGAATACTTGTCTGTGAGCATTTACAAGTGAATCCTTCATCGAAACCGCTTGTCAACACCTTCTCGCTCCTTGTTGGGTTTGACACTCTTATTTATCGAAAGTACTACGATACACCCCCTATACTTGTGGGTCATCAAGACTATTTTCTCGGCGCCGTTGCCGGGGAGTGAAGCGCTATTGGTAAGTGGAATTGGTAAGGAAAACCTTTACTCGTTTGTGCTGATTTTATTTCTACCCGCTCGCTATAAGTCATTATGGAGAGATCTTCTCTTCAATTTCTATTTGGGAAATCTACTACTACTGCAACGGTAGTGGATGAGGCGCCAGGTGAGGAAGTAATACCATATAAAATACCTATGAAAATTATTGAACGTGTTATGGATAACCGCTATGAAGGGGATGGAACCGTCCATCCTGGTGATCATTTACTCGTTTTTGCATGAATTATGCGGGTTATTCAAATGTGCAGGTATTGCTATGAATGAAGTTAGAAAGAAACTATTCTCTATATCGTCGTCCGGTAAAGCGGCGGATTGGTATAAATTGTCGAAGAATGGTGATTCTCTTGATTGGGAGGACATTGTGCCTTTATTTTATTCCAAATTTTATCCTCCAAGTGAAATTCACAAAGATCGGAACCGCATATATAATTTCTGGCCTCATGATGGAGAAAGTATTGCCCAAGCTTGGGGGAGATTGAAGTCTTTAATGCTCAAATGCCCCATTCATGAGCTTCCCGGTAATGTTATTATTGATAATTTCTATGCAAGACTTTCTTTTCAAGACAAGACCTTGCCGGATACTTCTTGTTCCGGATCATTTACACGCAATAAAGAAGAGTTTAAAAGGGACCTTCTTGATCGGATCCAAGAAAATACCGAAGGTTGGGAGAACGACAAGGATAGAGAATCGAGTATAATTTATGATTATAAATGCATTGAAGCTTTTATGGATACCGATAAATTTCGTAATATGAGTGCTACATATGGTCTTGATTCTCAAGTTGCTGCAAATCTTTATAAAGCTTTTGCCTCTCATTATGAATTGCCTAAGAAGAATTTTGATAAGTATCATGAACCGTATAAAGATAAAATTGATTCATCTATTAATAAATGTGTTGTAGTTGAAACCGTTGATCATGTTATTCCCGAAGCTTATATTGAAAAAACTCCTTTCCTCGCTAAAATGAAGGAGTACTCGTTATAAATAGTGCGGTTCATAAAAGTGAAAAGAAACCTATAGAACCCGAAGAACAAATAAAAGTTGAACTCGCTCGTTGCAATAGTTAAAGATCTTGTGACCGAAAATGTGGAGGATGGTCATATTATTTTCTTTGAAGATGCTTCTAATATTGTTTCACATCCTAATAAACCCAAACAAGTTAGTGTTCCTATGCTATCTGTTAGAATTGGTGATCATTGCTATTATGGTTTATGTGATATTGGTGCAAGTGTTAGTGCTATACCTTATGAGCTTTACACGGAGATATATGCACGAAATTGATTCTTGTGAACTTGAAGATATTGATGTGGTTATTCAGCTGGCTAATAGAGAAACTATTTCTCCAATTGGTATTGTTCGAGATGTGGAAGTTCTATGTGGTAAGATTAAATATCCTGCTGACTTTTTGGTACTTGGTTCTCGCTGCTAGTGATTATTGTCCTATCATTTTTGGTAGACCTTTTCTAAATACTTGTGGAGCTATTATAGATTGCAAGAAAGAGAAAATTTTGACTAAATTTGCTGGTGAATCTTATGAGTTTAACTTCTCTAAATTTACCAAAACTCCTTATAAAGCTGATTTGCCTAGTGATGATTTTAAAATGGAGCAAGTGTGCATCTATTGTTCTTGTTCCTAACAATCCTTTGCAAGCAACATTTGGAGAATAGCGAGAGTGAAGTTTTTAGGAAAGAAAGAGATGAGCTTGAGGAGATTTTTCTTCGCCAACCTATTCTCAAGCATGATTTACCTAGTGGAAGATTTGGGTACAACACCGCCACCAAAGGAAGATCCTCGTTTTTGATTTAAAGCCTTTGCCTGATAATCTTAAATATGCTCATATTGATGATAATAAAATATATCCTGTTATTATTAGTTCTAAGCTTACAGAGTTTGAAGAAGAAAGATTATTGGAAATATTGAAGAAACACCGAGGAGCTATTGGCTACACTCTTGATGATTTGAAGGGGATTTCTCCTTCTATTTGCCAACATGCTATTAATATGGAAGATGATGCAAATCCTGTTGTTGAACATCATCGTCGTCTAATTCCGAAGATGAAGGAGGTGGTAAGGAATGAGGTATTAAAACTTCTTGGAGCTGGTATTATATATCCTATTGCTGATAGTAGATGGGTTAGTCCTGTGCATTGCGTTCCTAAGAAAGGAGGAATGACTATTGTGCCTAATGATAATGATGAGCTCATCCCTCAAAGAGTAGTTGTAGGGTATAGAATGTGCATTGATTTTCGAAAAGTTAATAAAGTTACTAAGAAAGATCATTACCCTTTACCATTTATTGATCAAATGTTAGAAAGGTTGTCTAAAAATACTCATTTTTGCTTTCTTGATGGTTATTCTGGGTTTTCACAAATTGTCGTTAAAACTAAAGATCAAGAGAAAACCACCTTTACTTGTCCCTATGGAACTTATGCTTATAGGCGTATGCCTTTTGGTTTATGTAATGCTCCCGCTACTTTTCAAAGATGCATGTCTGCTATTTTTCATGGCTTTTGTGAGAGTATTGTGGAAGTATTCATGGATGATTTTTCCGTCTATGGGAATTCTTTTGATAGTTGCTTGCGAAACCTTGATAAAGTTTTGCAGAGATGTGAAGAAACTAACCTTGTTCTTAATTGGGAGAAATGCCACTTTATGGTTAATGAAGGAATTGTATTGGGACATAAAATTTCTGAGAGAGGTATTGAAGTTGATAGAGCTAAAGTTGAAGCCATTGAGAAGATGCCCTATCCGAGGGATGTTAAAGGTATTCGTAGTGTTCTTGGTCATGCTCGGGTTTTATAGGAGATTTATTAAAGATTTCTCCAAGATTTCAAAGCCTCTTACTAATCTTCTTCAAAAAGATGTACCTTTTGTTTTTGATGATGATTGTAAGGAAGCTTTTGAAACTCTAAAGAAAGCCTTAACAACTCGCTCCCGTAGTTGAACCTCCCGATTGGAATTTGCCTTTTGAGATTATGTGTGATGCTAGTGATTTTGCTGTAGGCGCTGTTCTTGGACAGCGAGTAGATAAAAAATTAAATGTTATTCATTATGCTAGTAAAACTCTTGATGTCTGCTCAAAGAAATTATGCTACAACCGAAAAAGAATTGTTAGTCGTAGTCTTTGCTTGTGACAAATTTAGATCTTATATTGTTGATTCAAAAGTTACGATTCATACCGATCATGCCGCAATTAGATACCTTATGACAAAGAAAGATGCTAAGCCAAGGCTTATTAGATGGGTACTTCTTTTGCAAGAATTTGATTTACATATTGTAGATAGGAAAGGTGCTGAAAATCCCGTTGCCGATAATTTGTCTAGATTGGAAAATATTGCTTATGATCCTGTTCCTGTTAATGATAGTTTTCCAAATGAATAATTGTCTGTAATAAAGGTGAGCTCGCGAGACAGTCCTTGGTATGCTGATTATGCTAACTTTATTGTTTCCAAGTACTTGCCTCCAACCTTTTCAGCTCAGCAGAGGAGGAAATTCTTTTATGACTTGAGGCATTATTTCTGGGATGACCCACACTTATATAAAGAAGGAGTGGATGGTATTCTGCGAAGGTGTGTTCCCGAATATGAACAACAAGAGATATTGAGTAAATGTCATGGTAGTGCTTATGGAGGACATCACGCCGGAGATAGAACCGCGCAAAAGGTTCTACAATCAGGTTTTTATTGGCCAACTCTTTTCAAAGATGCAAGGAAGTTTATTTTATCTTGTGATGAATGTCAAAGGGTTGGTAATATCTCCGGACGCAATGAAATGCCTATGAATTATACTCTTGTTATTGAACCGTTTGATTGTTGGGGATTTGACTTCATGGGACATTTTCCCTCTTCAGAAGGTAACACTCATATACTTGTTGTTGTTGATTATGTTACTAAATGGGTGGAAGCCATACCTACAAAAAGTGCTGACGGTGAGACCTCTTTAAAAATGCTTTTTAGATATTATTTTTCCTAGATTTGCAGTACCTAGATATATTATGACTGATGGAGGTTCTCATTTTATTCATGGAGGTTTTAGAAAAACTCTTGCTAGGTATGGTATTAATCATAGAATTGCTTCCGCTTATCACCCTCAAACTAGTGGTCAAGTAGAATTATCAAATAGGGAGATTAAATCTATTTTGGGAAAGACCGTTAATAAATCTAGAAAGAATTGGGCTAGTAAATTGAAAGAAGCACTATGGGCTTATAGAACTGCTTATAAAAACCCCATGGGAATGTCACCCTATAAAATGGTTTACGGAAAAGCTTGGCATTTACCTTTAGAACTAGAACACAAAGCTTACTGGGCTGTTAGAGAACTAAATAAAGATCCTAAACTTGCCGGTGATAAGAGGTTGTTGCAATTGAGTTCTCTAGATGAATGGAGAAGTGAAGCTTATGAAAATGCTAAACTCTTTAAAGAGAAAGTTAAGAAATGGCATGATAGAAGGATAATCAAAAGAGAGTTTAATATTGGGGATAAAGTCCTGTTGTATCGGTCTCGTCTCGTACTCTTTGCGGGAAATTACTCTCGAAATGGGAAGGACCATATGTTGTTGAGGAGGTGTATCGTTCAGGAGCAATTAAAATTAGCTCTCTCCAAGGCAATGCTACGCAAGTGGTGAATGGACAAAGACTCAAGCATTATATCTCGGGTGATTCTTATAATGTTGATGTTGATATTATTCAAGTGGAAACACCGGAGGCTTTCATCAAAGGACAAATTGACAATCCGCCGTAACTCGACTTTGAATAGGTAACAAGATCGGTAATGAAAAGTTCGCAATTTACTTTCCGAACAATATTTTTGCTGTTTTTGGAAAATATGAAAAATTACGAGATCGAAACGGAGTGGAAAAGACGCACGAGGGCGTGCCACCATAGGCCGGCGCGGCCTGGCCTGGGCCCGCGCCGACCTATGAGGGCACCGCCTCGTCGCCCCTTTCCGACTCTGGTTCGACCTGGTACTTTCCGTTTGTCGTGAAATTTTTTGCTATATAATCCCCCGGACCCCTGGAGGTTCGTATATCGTTTTCTCGACGTGTTTTGTTTCGAGCTGTTTCTGCCAGGATCTATTTTCAATCTAGGAGCACCATGGCCTCCGACAACAAAGGCAAAGGGCCTTCGAAGGAAGAAGTGAAAAGGGTGTCGTCAAAACAAGAGCAACAAGCTGTGGGGAGTAAGCAAGTCTTGGTGGGATCTCGTTGATACTCGACGTTCTTTCTCTCATAACTTGCGGGGACCCTTACCCCCTGCTCTTGGCCTCGACTCTTTCCCCGTGCCGGAAGAAGCTCTACGGACTACCAATGAGTTTTGTGGTCAATACCGGGCTCTAAGAAGAGAAGTGGAGATACTCGTGGAGGAGAATTACCGACTCCGTAGAATGCCGGGATATTACTTGATGCCCGTCACAGGTTCGCCATCGCCGACTTCGGATAACAATGAATCTCTTCGAGACTTAGTGCAGATTTGCCAAGCCGAGAAGCTCGAAGTCGAAGGAGATCCGTAAGAAGCGCATGAGGAATTCATCACCACCATCGCCAAAGGATTGATTCATCATCGGTATTGGCATCCCCTTGGTTTGTTCCAAGCTTGGGGAGTGCCGCGGTATCACATCATCACTACCTTTTACTTTTTACTATCAAGTAGTGTCATATCATGAGTAGGGAAGTTATCGTATAAGATGGGTTGCAGTGTGGAAGTATCTCTCCTTTAGTTTGTTTATGTATCCCTTGGTGTGAGTTATCGTTATGGAATATTAATGAGAAGTCTTATCATTTACATATTGCACACCTTATTTTAGTTTGCAATTTCTACTATATGATTGATCTTGATTTTAGTATTGGTACCACTTTGGGAGCATTGAGTAAATCTATTTGGTTTTGGCAAACTTAGCAATGGTCAATAGCAACAACACTTTGAGTTTAAGAAGAATAGAGGAAATACATGTAGAAGATGTTATTATCTTTCTTATCAGCTCTTAGCTTAGTATTCTAAAGTTAAAATTGTTTGTGCTTACAAGAAAGATGCATGATTATGTCTATCACATGTATATTTGTTTGTTTCCCTCAACTCCTATGCTTGCTATTTAACCTTGCTAGCCAAAGACCTGTACTGAGAGGGAATACTTCTCGTGCATCCAAACCTGAACCCAAACCTATACCATTTGTGTCCACCATATCTACCCACTGCATGGTATTTCATGCCATTCCAAGTAAATATTTCATGTGCTACCTTTAAACAATTCAAAACTTATTACTTCTTATTTGTGTCAATGTTTTATAGCTCATGAGGAAGTATGTGGTGTTTTATCTTTCAGTCTTGTTAGGCAGCCTCCACTAATGGACTAGTGGCTTCATCCACTTATCCTATAATTTTGCAATAAGAGCTGGCAACGGGGTTCCCAGCCCGAATTAATCAACTTTCATTAATAATTCTCTTCACATGTTTTGCCCGGATTCATCAGTAAGCAACTTAATTTTGCAATAGACACTCCTCCATGGTATGAGATTGTTGGAAGGCACCCGAGGATTCGGTTAGCCATGGCTTGTGTAAGCAAAGGTTGGGGGGAGTGTCATCCTTAAATAAACTAAAGTACATGTGTAAACAAAAGAGAAGAGGGATGATTTACCTTGCTGGTAGAGATAACGTCCTTCATGGGAGCCGCTCTTTGGAGGTCTGTTTGGCAAGGGGGTTAGAGTACCCGCTGCCAGTCGTTGACAACGACAAACACCTCTCAAAACTTTACTTTTATTCTCTCTATATGATTTCAAAACTGAAAAAGCTCTAGCACATGATTTAATCCCTGCTTCCCTCCGTGAAGGGCCTGTCTTTTATTTTATGTTGAGTCAGTAAACCTATTTCCCTCCATCTCAAGCAAGCATTTGAGTCGTTATGATCAAACTATTATATTGTGATTTTCTTCATCATGTCTTTACTCTTCCTTGTTTAGTACAAGTTTTACCTGAATGAATATAGCTTTGAAAGTCATCAATGATTAATATGATTGAGTATGCAAGTTTACCATAAGCTTTAATATGAGAGCGCTGCTCAATAGATAAGTATAATCTGTTAACTGTTCTCTGACCAAGAACAAAGTTTGCCATTACCAATTATGATTTCTTATGCACCTTTATTTGTGATTACCTTATACTTGTTTCAAGTTGAGTTGTATGAGGAAGTTGTTTACTAGAATGTCTTGTGTGAATGAATATGATGCTTCTTGTCCGTATTTTATTTATCGACTCTTCACTCCATAAACATGTGGTCCCGTTTACTGAGTTCAGTTTCGCTTGGGGACAAGCGAAGTCTAAGCTTGGGGGGAGTTGATACGTCCAATTTGCATCACTATTTTATATCATAATTTGCTGTTATTCATTGATATATTTCATATTGGGACACAATACTTATTTTATTTCATCTATTTTGCATGGTTCATGATTATTTGGAGATCGCGCACCGGAGCCAGGATTCTGCTGGAAAAAGCACCGTCAGGATGCAATATTTCAGAAGATCAACTGTGGAAGGAAATTACACCAAAAATCCTATTTTTCCAGATGACGGAGAAGGCCAGAGGGGGAGCCGAGAAGACCCAAGGTGGGGCCAGACCACAGGCCGGCGCGGCCCATGGCCTGGCCGCGCCACCTTGTGGTGTGGGGGCCCCACAACCCCTTTCGCCTCCTTTTCTTCGCGAAACCCTTCGTCCCGAAAACCTAAGCTCCAGAGGGAAGGTCGCGAAGAGTCACAGCCGCCTCTGCGGGGCGGAGAACACCAGAGAGAAAAGAGCTCTCCGGCGGGCGGGAATCCGCCGGGGAAATTCCCTCCCGGAGGGGGAAATCGACGCCATCGTCACCGCCATCGAGCTGGACATCATATCCATCGCCATCACCATCATCTTCATCATCATCACCGCCATCTCCACCGCTGGACATCGTCACCGCCGTAGCAATTTGGGTTTGATCTTGATTGTTTGATAGGGGAAACTCTCCAATATTGATTTCTACTTGTTATTGATGCTATTGAGTGAAACCATTGAACCAAGGTTTATGTTCAGATTGTTATTCATCATCATATCACCTCTGATCATGTTCCATATGATGTCTCGTGAGTAGTTCGCTTAGTTCTTGAGGACATGGGTGAAGTATAAATGTTAGTAGTGAATTATGGTTGAGTAATATTCAATGTTATGATATTTAAGTTGTGGTGTCATTCTTCTAGTGGTGTCGTGTGAACGTCGACTACACGACACTTCACCTTTATGGGCCTAGGGGAATGCATCTTGTACTCGTTTGCCAATTGCGGGGTTGCCGGAGTGACGAAACCTAAGCCCCCGTTGGTATATCGATGCGGGAGGGATCGCAGGATCTCGGAGTTTAAGGTCTGTGGTTAGATTTATCTTAATTACTTTCTTATAGTTGCGGATGCTTGCAAGGGGTATAATCACAAGTATGTATTAGTCCTAGGAAGGGCGGTACATTAGCATAGGTTCACCCACACAACACTTATCAAAACAATGAAGATTAATCAGTCGTATGTAGCGAAAGCACTAGACTAAAATCCCGTGTGTCCTCGAGAACGTTTGGTCATTATAAGTAAACAAACCGGCTTGTCCTTTGTGCTAAAAAGGATTGGGCCACTCGCTGCAATTATTTCTCTCGCACTTTACTTACTTGTACTTTATTCATCTGTTACATCAAAATCCCCTGAATACTTGTCTGTGAGCATTTACGATGAATCCTTCATCGAAACTGCTTGTCAACACCTTCTGCTCCTCGTTGGGTTCGACACTCTTATTTATCGAAAGTACTACGATACACCCCCTATACTTGTGGGTCATCAGCCATCTGCAATACACATATAGGGAAAAAGGTTTAAAAAGGGAAATGCTGAATAACAGTTTCAGCAGATAATACTAATTGTAATAACCAGTTGAGCAGATACAGCAAGGATTAAAAAATATATAGCAGTTGTACTGACCATTGCTATAGTTCTCTGAAACATCATTCATGAAGTTCGATCGTAAAGATGAAAAGCACTTGCATCTTTTAGATATGGAAGCAAGAATTTTGTCAGCAAATTTCATCATATCTAGCTCAAAGCTGTTACGGAGTGCAGACATGCTTAGGATAGCGCGACAGTTGTGTTCTTTCAGAAGCATGGTAAGTTCATCAGCAACCTGATTATAACAAAAAAGAGGTGGAAAAAGGATTTTTCAAAAAGCCAAGAGAGAATTAGAACCGAGAAATAATACAAGAATGATATACATACGTTAGAAACGAACATACCAAATGAGGATAGTTTGCACGTAGATGGTTCGCAAAATCAGTTGGTCCTAATGTCCTGGTCACACTCTGTTGGGCACTGATTTGGAAACCTTGGTTTACATCAATATTGGTAGATTTCTTTGTAACTTTATTGCTGTTTGTCTCAGCATTTGATGAAAACTGAGCTTTGCAATTAACTTTTTCATTTAACCCACCACGGGGGTAGCAAACATACTTGCTGCTACGCAACTGGTAAAAAGAAATGCAATTAGATGACCAACAAACATATATAATAAAAGGAAGAACTTACACCAAAGGATATATAGTGCAAAAAATGTAGTGACTAAAATGAAATACTTACAGTCCCCATAACAAAGTCATCAGGCTCTGACTGTGATGTAAGCCGAAGGATAAGTGTTTTGATTCTGTTTTGATCAAAATCCGCAATGCGAGGTAGTATAGTATGCAAAGTAGAGAATTTGCCAGCGTATATGTTGTCAAGATAAAAAATCTACAAAACAGTCGGTAGATTAATAATCAAAGAAACTTAGTGAAATTTACAAAGACAAAAATATGAGCGGAGAAATTTTATTGTTACAGACCTGAAGGAATAGATGACAACCTACTAAATGGATAACAGGGTTGGATTGAGCTGAATCAGACTGGTACTTGCGAACCCCTTGAAGAACTGATTGCAACACATATTCACACCAATCAAATTCAGATATGCGTTCAACATCTTTGATAGCAGACCAGAAATCCAAGGTTGTGTACTCATGTTTTGTAGACGGATCAAGCAGGTGACCCATTACAAAAATAACATATGCAATTTGGAAACAAGATTTCTCAATGGAACTAGATTTGTCATTCAAGTCTCTAAGCAGATATTTCTCAACTGCCTTAAGGCTGTGTCTGCCACCTTCACTCATACCAATTGAATTTCTAATGAATTTAATGGTTTCAGGACAAATGTCTGATGGGTTACGACTTATCGAAATGCCACCAGTAGGTAGACCAAAGACTTTTTGAACATCTGATGAACTGAAGAAAAGTTTCTCATTGTTTGCGAGCGGGGATAGATGTAGCCTCTGCATCAACAAGACCCATCAGCCAAGCACTGAATTTAAGATTCAGGTTGCCACAATTTCCAATTTTGAGTGTACCGCCGAATCCAGATTGGTTGATTAAGCTTTTCTTGAAATCATCAAATACAACAATAACACTTAAAAATGTATTAATGGAAATCCTAGATGTCACAGTTTGCATGATAACTTCATCACCCTCAACAGAACCAGCAAAAGGATGCTCTCCAGTGATAGAGGCACGTACTGAACTTTCGGGTCTAGATTCAGATAACTTATTGGGAGGTTTTGGCTGCATGATGGTTTGTTGATTCAACCTCAACTACTGCAAAAACCATATATTGATTAAGAAGGATAGAACTGGCATTAGCTTGTGACGGGTGTGGAAATGGAGAAGAAACTTACAAGATCTGCAACGCGACTTCGCCGGTGTTGTAAATCAAACTGAATGCCTGAATGCAAGGCTTCCTTGTAGATCTAAAGGGAGACGCAAGAGTGAATGGGAGGATCTGGATGGAGAGAGATTCGCTGCGAAGCAATGGTGTGTGGTAGATATGGAGGATGCAGATTGTGGGGTGCAGCTAATGTACGGGGAGAAGAGTAAATGTAGGGCTGACTGGTCAAAACACAACACAAGGATACACTGCTGTCGGCGAGCGATAACAGAGTGCAGGAAGAGAGATCAAAGCTGTGGAGGACACACTGATAATTTAACTGCAACATCACGAAGACAGAGTGCTTACACACAAAGTGCTTACAACTGCAACATTAAGATAATAATAAAATACATGACTGATACTCAACATCGCACAGACACTAGACACACATACCCTAACAACACTAGTAAGCTTCATTTGAGATAACTAGGAGGACCGACGTGCTTCATTCCCTTAACCGCTGCTTGCAATCTTGCCTGCAACTTGCTTCAGTTCATGTTGATGAGGATCAGCAGGGTGGCAATCAAGTTAATGCCGCACATGATTGCCATGATCGTCAGCAAACCCTGGTCAGATCCAAAGTGAGATGGAGAGGGAGCAGATGGAATGAGTGGTGCTGCAGAACGAATGACATAGCCTTCACATACCACTCCTCTCTGAAATTGCATGCGGTTGAGGAGGATAGCGTACTGCTCGTGCCACTCCCAGAAGTTGCAACCGCCCAACGCCCTGACAAAAATAATTGAAGAAAAAAAAGGATAAGACTGCTGACACGATGCGCACGGAAGGTTCAAGATAACTGAAGAACAAATGGAAACTAACCGAATTGGGGCACTTGTAGAAACGACGACCCTGATTCTCCCCAGCTCGACGAACTACATATGTGCGAACCACAGCTCGTCCGCAGACCGGGCAACGGATCAGAGGGAGAGCGGGCGTGACTGCTTGCATATAGGAAGACGATGCATCAGACATACTGCACGACCAGGAGGATGATCCTTGTATGAGAAGGCAATGGCTAATCAAGAGGAGGAAGAGAAACAGTGAGATGGGATAGGAGCGGACCCAGACGACGCGTGTTGGGGTAAATATAGCAGGGCTCACTTCACTGTGCAACGACACAGAAGACAGTAACCGTTGAAATTTGGACACATCTCACGGATTGGTGTCGGCACAGTTGCGTTGCACGTGGAAGCCAATAAATGCGACGACAGTGAATACGAAATCAGGACGAATATACAGCACCATATACGGTAAGCAAACAGGATGAATACGTCTGAAGGTACGCACACGTGGATGGCCAGAGTACCGAAACGAACGACTGCGAGCGTGTCCACCTGGCGGGATCACTGAAGTTCGAGTGCCATTCACACTTTTCGCGAAACAACAGAATAACGTGGAATGCATTGAAAATTAATTTGTTGCTAATAGCAAGTGAAAAAATAAAGTGATGACATGGAGCTGCATGGGCTGGAAAATTGTGGACCTAAGTGGGACCTGCTGAGGTGGATAGGCTGCATGTCAAGAGAAATAGGTTAGTGGGGATGCAGTGGAGAATCCAGCCCATTTTGCTAGGGTGGAGCAGGCCTAACTGAGTTGGGCTTTTTTATTTTTTTTTCTCATTTTCTATAGAATATATGTGGGTTGGGCAAAATCTTAGGGTGGGGCCCGCCCCACCCTTCCACCCTGCTGGCTCCGCCACTGTGGGGATGAACTTAGTTATATAGGATTATCTTATCCATGCAACGCCCGTTCATCCATCCCTATGCCTACAGTATTTTAATCCTACTGTCTACTGCAATCACCGCTACTGCTATTTTTATTTCATTACTGTTGTTACTTCACTACCGTCACTACTATAAAACTGTTACTACTGATAAACTGTTGCACGCAAGTCTATTTCCTAGGTGCAGCTGAATTGACAAGTCATCAGTTAAAACTTATAAATATTCTTTGTCTCCCCTGTCGAATCAATAAATTTATGTTTTACTTCCCTCGAAGACTGTTGCGATCCCCTATACTTGTGGGTCATCAACCATCACCACTTGATGTCATACTCTCATGGGTTATATGATATCTTGCTTTTGATGCATACCCATGAAAAGATACCCAACCCACATAGATAACACAAATACACATATATGCTGGATTAATTTATAAAGCATAATTGTCAAGGCTTACCGTTCCACAACATCACATGATCCAATGTTGTACAATCTTTATGCTTTATGTGTTGACCAACTTGATTCTAATACACGCTCTTAGTCTTGGTCAACCTTGTATCTTTTCATGCTATATAATAATATCTTGATCATTCATTGCTTAAGGCATAAGCTAGAGCATGGCTAAATTGAGTTCCACACAAGATGGAGGGCACTCGATATCCTTCCACGTGCACGCTTGGAGGCGGGAAATGGTGGGTGGGCGGCATGGAAGCACAGTGGGCGGCGATGTGGTTGGTTGCAGGGGTGAGGGAGCCACATGGAAGGCGGTCAGGCATCTGGCGGTGAGACAAACACACGCTGAAATATCCGCTTCGGTAGTAGTTGGCCCTGTCGCCTGGATATACAAAGTGGCTTCAGACTTTGCAAATATGCAAAATGGAGGTGCAGGTAGAGCAAGCATGTATATAATTTTACGGGGGACCATTTATACAAAGATTGTTGGAGCTATCTCTTTTACCTAAGTTGTTATGTTTTCAGTTTTTAGCAATTTTAGCTAAATATACGAAAGATGTTGAAGATGCGTTAAGGGATCATTCTTTAGCTAAGGGAAGCCACAATCTCTTTCTTCAATCTCTCGTCCGATTAAGCAAAAAATCTAACATGACAATCATAAGAGAAGCCTAACGTCACCCTACTATACATGCCCTAAGTAGGCATGAACCCCTAGGCTATGCCTTAATCAGACACCAAACACATAGAACACAAGTTATTTTATAAAATGCAATTGATAATTGCTCATCATACCACGACATTTGTTGATCTCACTCACTATATCATCTAAACTCTGTATTGATCAACTTGAATCCTAAATAGGCGAACATGAGTACTGATTCATAAGCTTAACTCCTTAAGTATAAAAAATAAAAGTCTT
>NC_061509.1:43132943-43154984 GCF_022539505.1 Lolium rigidum
GTTGAGAACGGCATACTCATGCTGACACTTTCAACAGACACAACCACATCTGCAGGGACCATCATAGACAACGAGATAATGGACTCCTCTTTAATGCATAAGCATTTAGCAACAATTAATGTTCTCATATGAGATTGAGGATATATGTCCAAAACTGAAACTTCCACCATGGATCATGGCTTTAGTTAGCGGCCCAATGTTCTTCTCTAACATTATGCATGCTCTAACCATTAAATGAGTGGTAAATCTCCCTTACTTCAGACAAGACGGACATGCATAGCAACTCACATGATATTCAACAAAGAGTAGTTGATGGCGTCCCCGAGGAACATGGTTATCGCACAACAAGCAACTTAATAAGAGATAAAGTGCATAAGTACATATTCAATACCAC
The DNA here is from genome assembly GCF_022539505.1 of Lolium rigidum. NCBI lineage: Eukaryota > Viridiplantae > Streptophyta > Magnoliopsida > Poales > Poaceae > Lolium > Lolium rigidum. The sequence goes on from NC_061509.1 coordinate 43,133,338, forward strand.
AATAGTTTTTAGGCTATTTGTCCCATGAGCTATATATTGCAAAGGTAAAGAATGGAAATTTTAAAGGTAGCACTCAAGCAATTTACTTTGGAATGGCGGAGAAATACCATGTAGTAGGTAGGTATGGTGGACACAAATGGCATAGTGGTTGGCTCAAGGATTTTGGATGCATGAGAAGTATTCCCTCTCGATACAAGGTTTAGGCTAGCAAGGTTATTTGAAACAAACACAAGGATGAACCGGTGCAGACAAAACTCACATAAAAGACATATTGTAAACATTATAAGACTCTACACCGTCTTCCTTGTTGTTCAAACTCTTTACTAGAAATTATCTAGACCTTAGAGAGACCAATTATGCAAACCAAATTTTAGCAAGCTCTATGTATTTCTTCATTAATGGGTGCAAAGTATATGATGCAAGAGCTTAAACATGAGCACAACAATTGCCAAGTATCAAATTATCCAAGACATTTTATCAATTACTACATGTAGCATTTTCCGTTTCCAACCATATAACAATTAACGAAGCGAGTTTCAACCTTCGCCATGAACATTATGAAGCTAAGAACACATGTGTTCATATGAACCAGCGGAGCGTGTCTCTCTCCCACACAAGCATTTATTCAAACAAAAACAAAAACAAAAGCACAAACAAACGACGCTCCAAGTAAAGTACATAAGATGTGACCGAATAAAAATATAGTTTCAAGAGAAGGAACCTGATAAATTTGTCGATGAAGAAGGGGATGCCTTGGGCATCCCCAAGCTTAGATGCTTGAGTCTTCTTGAAATATGCAGGGATGAACCACCGGGGCATCCCCAAGCTTAGACTTTTCACTCTTCTTGATCATAGTATATCATCCTCCTCTCTTGACCCTTGAAAACTTCCTCCACACCAAACTCGAAACAAACTCATTAGAGGGTTAGTGCATAATCAAAATTCACATGTTCAGAGGTGACACAATCATTCTTAACACTTCTGGACATTGCCCAAAGCTACTTGGAAGTCAATGGAACAAAGAAATCCATCCAACATAGCAAAAGAAGCAATGCGAAATAAAAGGCAGAATCCGTCAAAACAGAACAGTCCGTAAAGACGAATTTTATTGAGGCACCAGACTTGCTCAAATGAAAATGCTCAAATTGAATGAAAGTTGCGTACATATCTGAGGATCACTCACGTAAATTGGCATAATTTTCTGAGTTACCTACAGAGAATTAGGCCCAGATTCATGACAGCAAGAAATCTGTTTCTGCGCAGTAATCCAAATCTAGTATGAACCTTACTATCAAAGACTTTACTTGGCACAACAATGCAACAAAACTAAGATAAGGAGAGGTTGCTACAGTAGTAACAACTTCCAAGACACAAATATAAAACAAAAGTACTGTAGTAAAATAAACACATGGGTTATCTCCCAAGAAGTTCTTTCTTTATAGCCATTAAGATGGGCTCAGCAGTTTTATGATGCACTCGCAAGAAATAGTATTTGAAGCAAAAAGAGAGCATCAAGAAGCAAATTCAAAACACATTTAAGTCTAACCCACTTCCTATGCAAAGGAATCTTGTACACAAATGAATTCATGAAGAACAAAGTGACAAGCATAAGAGGATAAAACACGAGTAACTTCAAGATTCTCAACATAAAGAGGGGAAACTTAATATTATTAAGATGCATATAACCATGTTTCCTCTCTCATAATAACTTTCAGTAGCATCATTAATGAAATCCACAATATACCCATCACTTAAAACATTCTTATCATGGCTCATATGTATAGAAGTATCATTAATTTTGGCATAAGAAGAGTTCTTCTCATTAATAGTAATTGGAGCAAGATTATTATCAAGAATTTGAACATGGTAAACAAGTTGCATATTAAGGGAATTGTTTTTGGTAATCCAATCATGACTATGACAAGTTTCATTAGGATAGTTATAACCTATATCATAGCATTCTTTATAATAATCATCAAATGTCGGAGGCACAGTGTCATCATAAGAAATAGAATAGTTATCTTTCACAGTCGGTTTATCTGTGACCATACCATCATTGTTATTAGAAGGAGATGTATCAAACACATAATGATCAGTAGCAAAAGGATTTTTAAACACCTCTTCCCCAAGCTTATAGCTTTCTATATCATCATGGGAGGAAGCATGGATAGCACTGATACTATGGCAACTATTATCATCATCATTTTCAGAATTAGTTTCCCAGAGATTTGCAATATCAAAAGTAGTGTGCTCATTCAAATCATGACCACTAATGTATGTAAAGGGCATAGGAAGATCATTGTATTCAGATTCATTATCATAATAATCATTAGGAGCAACATACTTACGGTTACCTAGCGTTATCTCATTCACACGGGGATATGCCGTTACCTCTTTCTCTTTATTCTCCTTCTTCTTCTTCTTCTTCTTCTTCTTCTTCTTCTTCTTCGTTCCCTTCTTCTTCTTCTTCTTCTTCTTCTTCTTCTTCTTCTTCTTCTCCTCCTTCTCCTCGTTCCCTTCTTTAGGAGGAAGAGGCTTGAAGGGTGGCTTGTCCGCATAACCTGATTTACTTTCAGAAACAATAGAAGAAACTTGGGAGGATTCCTCCTTTTCATTAATTAGTTCAAAACACACAGCGGTCCTATCATATTTTGGCAAGGTGTCATCTTCTAAAATATTTTGTATGTAAGTATTTGTATGGCTATTATCAATGCAATAGGAAAAACACCCATGCAGGACATCATCAATATCAAGATCATTAATATCTAACAAAGAAATTTTCCTTGATAACTCTTCACACCTCAAAAATAAAGTGAGTTCATCATGCTGATTAGGAGTAATTTCATCATCACAATACAAATTTGCAGCACTCATTGGGTTCAAATTATCATTGGTGGAGCATTGAAAATTAAAATGACCCACTTCATGGCAAACTTCACAAATAAAAGGATAGAGGGCACAAACTTTTTTACCAAGATCATCTAGAGCCCTAGCCCACTTTCTAGTTTTTTCATTAATATGATGGATACAATATTCATCTTTGATTTGATTAATTCCACAAGGTCTATGCATTCCACAAAAATTAACATGCTTATAGGAAATAGCATTCTTAGGAGTTTGAGCATGCTTATTGCAATCATTAACAACAATTTCATCCTTCATGCAAGCCTCTTTAAAAGGTTCATGATACTTATCAAAATTCTTCTTAGGCAATTCACAATGATAAGCAAAGGCTTTATAAAGATTTGCAGCAACTTGAGAGTCAAGACCATAAGTAGCACTCGTATCACGAAATTTATCAGTATCCATAAAAGCTTCAATGCATTCATAATCATAATTTATACCTGACTCTTCACCTTTGTTGTTCTCCCATCCTTCAGCGTTCTCCTCAATCCGATCAACAAGATCCCACCTAGCTTCAACCTCCTTGCTTGTGAAAGATCCCTCCGAACGAGGCATCCAGATAGTCCTTGTGTTGTCCTGAAAGCCTCGCATAAAAACTGTTAACAATAACATTACGGGGGAGCTCATGAATGGGACATTTGAGCATTAGTGACTTCAATCTCCCCCACGCTTGAGAAATACTCTCTCCATCATGAGGATAAAAGTTATAAATGTAATTCCTATCAATATGCACTTCATGAGGAGGATAAAATTTAGAATAAAAGAGAGGTACAATTTCCTCCCAACCAAGAGAATGACTATTCTTCAACAATTTATACCAATGCGCCGCTTACCGGACAACGAAAAGAGAATAGCTTCTTCCTCACTTCATCCATAGAGATACCTGCACACTTGAATAACCCGCATAATCCATGCAAAACAGTAGAATGATCTCCAGGATGGACAGTTCCATCCCCTTCATAGCGGTTATCAATAACACGTTCAATAATTTTCATGGGTATCTTGAAAGCAGTACTTGCGGTAGGTGGATTTAAAATATCACAAGCATCATTAGAGTTATCGCATATGGGAGATAAAGCATTATCGAACAAATTTTCTCCCCTAAGGATGGGAAGCTAAAAAGATCACGAAACTAGCTTCCCCAAGCTTAGACTTATCCATAGCATTAGCGAGTGATTGCGTTCATACCAATAACATTGCTACTAGCATGCAAATGAGGTTCCATAGGTTCTTTAATTTTCGCATCACACAATTCATGTCTTAACTTAGGAAATAAAATAAGAAGCTCATTGTTGTCCATTATGCCTTACTAGTGTAAAACAAGAAACAAAAAGATGCAATTGCAGGATCTAAAGGAAATAGCTTCGAGCACACACACAACGGCAACAGAAAAGTACTTTTACCTGGGACCGGAGTATGAGTGCCTTTTACCTTTCCTCCCCGGCAACGGCGCCATAAAAGTGCTTGATGTCTACGGGTGCTTCTATTCTTGTAGACAGTGTTGGGCCTCCAAGAGTAGAGGTTTGTAGAACAGCAGCAAGTTTCCCTTAAGTGGATCACCCAAGGTTTATCGATCTCGTGGAGGAAGAGGTCAAAGATATCCCTCTCAAGCAACCCTGCAACCACAAAGCAAGAAGTCTCTTGTGTCCCCAACACACCTAATACACTTGTCAGATGTATAGGTGCACTAGTTCGGCGAAGAGATAGTGAGATGCAAGTAATATGGATGAATATGAGTGGTAATAGCAATCTGAATAAAATATGGCAGCGAGTAAACATGCAACAAAACAGTAAACAAACGGAGATTCGATGCTTGGAAGCAAGGCCTAGGGATCCCGCTTTCACTAGTGGACACTCTCAACAATGATCACATAATAGGACTACTCTACACCCTCTTGTTGGATGATGAACACCACTAACTCGTGTAGGATTACACGAACCCTCAAAGCCGGAGTTAACAAGCTCCACAATATTCAATGTTCATATTTAAATAACCTTAGAGTGCAAGATAGATCAACACAATCACACCAAGAACTAACATAGCATGCACACTCGTCACCATCACACTATGAAGGAGGCATAGATCACATCAATACTTATCATAGCAATAGTTAACTTCATAATCTACAAGAGATTACAATCATAACCAACGCCAAGTACTACACGATGCACACACTGTCACCATTACACCGTGCAGGAGGAATAGACTACTTTAATAACATCACTAGAGTAGCACATAGATGATATTCAACTAGATCACATAAAGAGAGAGATGAACCACATAGCTACAGCGGAGCCCTCAGCCCGGGGTGAATTACTCCCTCCTCATCATGGAGACAGACGATGGCGGTGAAGATGGCGGTGGAGACGGCGAGTGGAGATGACTCGGGGAAATTCCCCGTCCCGGCAGGGTGCCGAAACGAGAGACTTCGTCCCCCGAATTGGAGTTTCGCGATGGCGGCGGCTCTGGAAGGTTTTCTCTGGTTTCGTCGAACCGGGTCGAGGTTTTAGGTCAGGGACGACTAAATAGGCGAAGAGGCGGAGTCGGAGGGGCCACGGGGTTCCCACACACTAGGGGGGCGCGCCCCCCCTTGGGCCGCGCCGCCCTGTGGGGTGGGGCCCCCCTAGCTCCCCTCTCGCCTTTCTCCGGTGCTCTGGAAGCTTCCGGGAATTATAAGATCTTCGGTGTTGATTTCGTCCGATTCCGAAAATATTTCTTTACTAGGATTTCGAAACCAAAAACAGCAGAAAACAGACAACGGCCTTTCGGCATCTCGTCAATAGGTTAGTTCCAGAAAACGCATAAAAACGATATAAAGTGTGAACAAAACATGTAGGTATTATCATAAAACAAGCATGGAACATCACAAATTATAGATACGTTGGAGACGTATCACCCATCAGAACGCACGGTCTTCCTGTTTCATTGTCTCCGTTTCATTCCATCACCATTTATAACAGTCTTGGATCAAGGCAATACCAGGATTATCTCAAGTGCTTAAATAGCCAAAGTCTTTTTTGTTATTCATTGCTTTTCTATCTGTGATATTGAGAATGGTGTAAAGTTCATTACTAGTGGTCAACCCTTCTCATGGTATCCATTCATTTTCATACAAACTAATATTTTTTAGATGATTTATATATGTTGTTTTCTATATTAAATCCCAAATCGCAAACTATAAATACTAACCCTAACATATCCCTAACCCTTAAGTCTAAACCCGAATCATAATCCTAACCGCAACCCCAAGCATAAACCCTAACCCTAACCATAACCCTAACCCATAAAGCCTAAACCCATAAGGCCTAAACCCTAAACCCTATACCCTAATCTTAATCGTAACCCTAACACCAATCCCTAACCTTTAACCATACCCTTAACCCTATCCCCTAACTCTAACGTTAATTTAACGTTAACACATAATCATAATACTAACCTTAATCACATAGCTAAACATATTCCTAACCCTAACACAACTCTAACCCTAAGCATATAGTTTAACCAAATCCTAACCATAATCGTAACCATAAACCTAACCCCTAAATCCTAATATTAACCCTAACCCTAATCATAAAGTCTAACGAATCCTAACCATAACCGTAACCATAACCCTAACCCTTAAATCCCAATATTAAACCTAACCCTAACCCTAACCCTAACCCCATACACCGAACCCTAACCATAAGCCTAACCCTAAACCCTAATTCTAATCCTAACCCTAAACCCTATACCCTAAACCTTAAACACTAACCCTAAACCTTAACCATATCACTAACCCTAACACCAACCCTAACCCTAACACTAACCTCTCACCCTAACTTTAACACTAATTATAATATTACTTTTATCTATTTTCATCCTGCTAGTCCAGTTATGTACTTAACAAGTTAGAACTAGAGAACTTTGTGTGATGTTCACGTTGTGCCTCATACTCCGAGGAACTTTTTGTTGTTTTCGTTGACTGTGGTTCTCTAGTAGGTAAAAGTGTCGGTGTGGATCTCCTTCCTCTAAGACGCAAGGCGGTGATTCTTCTTTTTCGAGGGGGGTACTATAAAACTCTAGTGTATATGGGGTGTTGTCGCCAAAACTGATGTTTTGGTCACGATGAAGGCGTATCCTTTATTTATTTTTTGCAACTTCCGTCTTCTTGTTTCATTGTCTTCGTTTCATGCCCTCACCATTCATAAGACTCTTGTATCAAGTCAAGTACCGTGGTTATCTCAAGTGCTTAAATAGGCAAAGTCTTTTTTGTTATTCATTGGTTTATATCGTTGATATTGAGAATCGTAGCGGACATAAACGAATAACTCAAAACTTCAACTGATCGTGACGGACACGAATGCGAGCAATGTTGAGAAAACTAATATATCTCCTTTTGTGGCGTGCATAGATGGGCGCTAGCGAGTGTGTCGGCGCGAGGAAATACCTCGCCATGGTCCGTGGCGTCCATCATAGCGGGGCGGCGTGTCCGTGCCTACGGCCGGTGTTCATGCATGTTCGGCATTAGCATCAGCTTGTACGTTCGGTATTGGCTTCGGCGGTATCTGTGGTATGTGAGTGATCGAACGAGGGGACGGGATTGAGGGTGCATCCCGACTTGCAGTGGGTGGAGATCGAACGAGGGGACGGGATTGAGGGTGCATCCCGACTTGCAGTGGGTGGAGATCGCCGCCGGGCGGATTCCTCATCTCAAGCCCAAGGTGTCCAAGGGAGCAACAAGTGGAGGCAGAGACAGATGACTTAGGCGGAGTTCTGTACGTGTGCTGTTGTTGCTTCCTATATTTTTGTTGTTAGCTGGGGGGGTCCCTCGTTGGTATGTTGTTTTAGTATGATGGTGTTGTGAAGAACATGGAACTTTGTTACTATGTTGGCTGATGTATGCAACTTATTATGTATGGAGGGATCCCTATTATCTATCCATATTGAACTATATGACTGTGTGACTTTATCGTACTTTACCCCTAGAGATTTGCTTCTACATTTAACTACATATATGAACCAGAGGGAGTACTTGGTTTGCTTCCTTATTGTGCAAACAACGATGGCCAAAAAGCACAATAATGAAGAAAAACAGAAATGCAAGCTTCTCGAGGTTCATACTAATTAGATGAAAATAGATAGAGAGAAAGAGGGGGTAAGGTTGATACGTCCATTTTGCATCACTATTTTATATCATAATTTACTGTTATTCATTGATATATTTCATATTTAGGGATGATACTTATGTTATTTCATCTATTTTGCATGTTTCATGATTATTGGAGAATCGCACACCGGAGTCAGGATTCTGCTGGAAAAAGCACCGTCAGAATGCAATATTTCGGAAGATCAGCAATTGACGGGAATTATACTGAAAATCCTATTTTTTGTCACATCCCGAAATTTTCAAAATTTTGGAATAAAAATAAAAATGAATTTAATGCTTGATTGTTTGAAGTTGATTGAAAATTCACAAAGAATTAAAACTTTTTAAAGTTATTTACAAGTTAATCCCAAAATAGTGTTTTTAAATACTTTTGGTTTCAAAGTATTTTCAAAACTAAACATATCTTGGTTTTCGAGGTTTTCAAATTGTTAATGGATTTGTTTTTGAGAAAACATTAAATCCAAAAAAGGCACTATAGCCACATAGACATGTATGTCAAATTTTTGTTTTATAAAGTTTATATTTTTGTTCCAAATTTGATCTCAAATTAAAGTATTTTTTATAACGAATCCAACGGTATCTCATTTGCATTTTTCCGAATTTTTTTGAGCCTCCAAATATGTGTTTTCAATTTCTGGAAAAAAAAGAGAACGCAGCCAGGCCGAACGGCCCAGCAGCTGCCCCGGCCCAGCTCCCCGCCCCCAGCCCGCTCGCCGCCCACGCGCGGCAGGCAACCCAGCCTCGCCCACGCCGCGGTCCATTTGGCCGATTCGGCCCACCCGGGCGCCCCAGCTTCCCAGGCCGCCCCAGCCCACGCGTGCGCCGCACGCCACAGCCCATCTCGCGCGCCGCACGCCACAGCCCATCTCGCGCGCGCCGCGAGCAGCCGCACAGCAGCGCCTGCCTCCGCTTTTCCTTTTGTTTTTAGTCCCATATGGCCACTTTAAGTAAACTAGTGGTTGGGGCGCCCCATGGGGCGCCTCCTCGCCGTACGGTGGCTGCCCAATCCCATCCCAATAGCAGTCAATTTCTTTTGTGTGTTCGCCTATTTTTTTGCCACTCCTAATCCAACCGCGTCAAATATACCTCTTCAATCCGAGAAAACTGCAAGTTGATAGAATGGTATAGTACGAGGTTCATTCCAATTATGTATCCATAGTCAATCGGGTTGTAGGAAAAGCAAAAGTTACATGTTACATCCACTATCCATGATTTTTCTGCTACTGGCCAGGTTATGACACATACATCCCTACAAGGCTACATACAGCTTAGCTTGAGTCTTTTTGATGGACGTGGATTAATCTAAATCTGGAAAATCGCCGTCCTTGCCATATCACTGCCCAATTTTGTTTTCTTCGGTTCCTTTTTGTTGTATGCTTCAGTCGATTCTTCTGAGCGTCCATCGCAGTTCTCTTTGTTCACCCTTCTCCCGCTGGCACACCGCCTCTATCTGGTCTCCGAATCATCAAGTCACGGGAGGTACCTGTCTTGGACCTTGGCATGCCAATATGCATGGACGTCTTTCCAGTAAACTCTGTCATGTCATCATGTCATCATCGATTAGATTACTTCGGACATAAAATGGGAAACAGAAAGGCCTTGGTAAATGGTGTGATTTCTATTGACAACCGAAATAAGAAAAACTGAGTAGGCAAGAAGCATGATATCATAGTTTCATCAATCAAAGAATTCATCCTAGATGAGCTATATAAATACCTAACATGATGATAAGTATGTGTGAAACCTTTGTTTAATCAAAATAGGCGTGACCCTTTCTAACAATAATTAGAATGTAAAATAGAGCTAAACCCAACTCAATGCGAACATTAAAACATAATGAACAATAGAGGAAAACAAGTTTGATAGCTAAAAATAGAACATTCTTCGATAATAGAACAATGTGGTTTTTTTTGGCCAAAGATAAATTAACCCAAGTATGTGCATCACGAACGATGAAGTAGCTTTCAGAAATTAATGATAATGCAATGCTAAATTATGTGTGGCACCATGGCAAACATAGATCCTTATTTCATCCTATTTACCTAGAATAATTAGATTTACAAAGGACCAATTATGACGCCGGTTGGCAGACTACAGGGAGATGGCAGATACATAGTACATCAAATCTATCTCCAACCTAAAAATAGAAGGCCAAAAAACATTGTAGAAAATGAATATGGTGCAAGACTAACTTAAGACAGTTAGTACAAGGGAATTTTATGATGAGAAACATGTAGGAGCTCACATTCCACTTCTTTTTCAGAAACTTCATTATACTCCTATCTGACCTCTACCATCCAATTGTCATGGTGTTCATAACCTATATTTGGCACAAGGAACGATCTTGCAACATCTTATTGATCTAGAAATACTCAGGAATGTAATTACCCTAAGCATTGTCCACAATGGACATAAATGCTATGGGAACAGCCGAAGATGAAAAATGTATCATTAGTACGCAGGAGATTCTCTCTGGAATAGATTCTTCTTAGGTAATCGTTTAACAATACTGCTATTACATCTCCTAACAAGAATTACAGATAAATTGGAAGGAATGTCTGTTAATGTAAGAATGAAAATGGTAAGAATGAAAATGATTACAGCAGAAGAGCATACACGGTTCTCACATGAACAATAATTACCTGAGCTTCTTCGTAAAAAGCCATTTAAGGAAGAAGTACACATGCGATTGGAACTATGTCAAGTATCTGATGGACATGACAAGACAATCTTTGGCATTGTTAGAGATATAGGAGCAGAAGCACAAAATTTAACAGAATTAATATGACAGTAGTGCAGGAGTAGAGTTTGTCCAGACCTGATTGCCCCAGAATCGATGTATGAACAGAAGCAAAATGTTTTAACAAAACACGGTCAATAAGCAATTAGATGAACTCAAACAATTTGGAGTGTCGTGCGCCTCCTTTGACAGTCTTTGGCCATATCTAAATTTGGCTCGTTATGTCCTATGAATGAAGCACTTATGGAATAACAATATTGTATACATTCCTTCGAATGGCATAGTACCCTGACCTATTATTGTTACCCCTAATTATGAGTTATAATAAAAAACGTAAATCACGATCAACATGAAGAACTAAAGAAGCAAAATAAGACAAATAGGTTGTACGTTGCAAGCAAATAGTATGCCAGAAGACCTTGTGTGGTTTGTAACCATTTCTGGAGGACCAGTCGGGTTGGCAATGAACATGGAAGCTTCATTCATCGAAAGCCATTTCTTAAAACTTTCATGAATTTCAGATCATCTGTAAAAGAACAAAAGGTTAGATTCTTGCCAGAACAAACATTTCATGGTGGCAGGTTAACAAATTTATTTATTGTAGGAAGAAAATAAAGCAGTGCTAGAACAATATGCAAATAGAGCAAATATTTGACCAAATTTTCATGAAAATAACACGTAAATCTTTAAACTTAAGTACATCAATTCCCACATAGGGAGCCACCTGAATTCTAACGAATTAAACATGCTCATGCAAACTTTGCTACCCATACAATTTCTGTCATGCAAATCTCATCAAGTTTCAGCTAGGTCTGGATACACAGAGAAATCATGAGGTTGAGTTTGTGAACATCGTATGTATAGATAGATGTTATCTTTAACAAATTCGGACATTTTATGAGTTGTATGATACTCCTTACAAGGATTCTATGGCAACATGTGAAATATGATACATTGAATGAGACATGAAATCCAAGGTCTATCCTGATTGGTTCATTTTTTTGCATCAGACATAAAAGCAAATGGATCCATCAGTTTACCTAGTTTGAAGTTCTATCCGGTCATGCCAATTGGTTTCTTCGAGCTCGGAATTTCTTTTCTACAGATTTCTGCATCAAAGATAGTTTATTATCCGTTGTCTTTTCTGAAATTTTACACATAAACGATGCCACGCAACCAACCTACAAAGTGACGATGCCACACATTTCAGTATTTCAAAGCTGCTAGAACATTATTTGTTTGTACAGTTAACCAAGCCTAAAGATTCAGCGACATAATAAGTGACAAACTAATTGGTGTGATTGCTCAGTTTGCCTAATTAATTATACCGCTAGGAGCGAAAAACGCTGTGACAGTCACAAATCCAGCACTAATTCTAATTAATAACAATTAAATGTCACTTAAGCCATGGCAGAAGAGGGAGTGGCAGAGAGCTCAACACAATGACCACCCAATTGCACCCATGGGCGTGGTGGCCATGCATTACATTTGCTCACCAGGGACGTGGGCTCACTATGAGCATGTGTATGCATTCACAAAACCTCAAACAAATAGATTCAGCTGTATGAAGCATAACAACAAACATGTAGAAGGCACTAACACAAAAATTATATGCACAAGATTTTTTGCATCAATTATTTGTATGACATCAGTCAGCCTAAAGATTAATTTCTTGTACACACTGTACCCACTACGTAGTAGTTAAAACACAATTTATCATGCTCACAGGAGCACCCACATGGTAAAATAAAATCGAAGTTCATTGCTTGTCCTGCATACTCTGAACGGTGTGGCTCCTCCATCGAGTAAAACAAACTCCTTATCCTCCTGAAACGATGCACAAATCAGGTGATACAAAGGAAAACAGGTCGAACTCTGAAACGGAAAATAGGAAATAAGAGATGAGACGACATGAGTTGGGGAATCACCTGGCTGCTGAGATGCTGTGAAGAACTTTTGTCGCTGCCGCTTTTCTGGTTGGTTAGTTGTTCTCCTCCACTGGTCCTGGAAATGAGAGAAACGGGAGATTCACTGGAATAGGTAAAAGATCAAGAAAATCAGATCTGCTATAGCCGGAGCTTATCTTACCGCCATGGGCACGTGCGTTCCCCGCGTTTGCCGACCCACTGAGCACGACTGAGAGGCAGAGTGAGGTGGTGGTGCGAGCTCCTCAAGGGAGAAGTGAGGATGGAGGAGGGCGGGGTGGCATCGCAATGGAAGGAGGACAACAACGTGGGCGCGTGTGAGAGAGGAACGACGAGGAAGAAAATGAGGGTGGCGGCGGCTCGGGGCTAGGGTTTTACCCCGCATTGAGGGAAACTGGGAGTGGATGGGACGGACGAGATTGACGCGGGCCGCGCTCCTGGATCGAACGGCTCGCGATGAAGAACAACGCCCTACCGCTGCACGCCAGTTGGCTATCGTGGATCGCTCTGGGATAGGGCAAGCATACACGCACTTGCTTGTTCTTAATTACCTCCAGCCTATAGCCTATATAAAGACTCCCAGGGAGCCCAACACACACCACGTGAAGCGCCCTGCGCATCTCTCCTGCGCCAGGTGTTATGCCCCGCGACGCAGTTGTTTCGCGGTACACACATGCGACGCAACATCCGTAACGCTATTTGGCGAAACGCCACTCATCCCTTACCCGCTAATAATCATATTTCCGCTCTTTTTCCGTAGATTGTCGTACGCAACTTCGCAATTTTATTTCTTTAGATCTACATGTCCGTTTAGAATAGTGGTTGTTCCGTTAAGTTTGTAATTAGATCCTCTACAACTTTCATGTAGGAAGTATTTCCATCCGAGCAACTTGTTCGGACAACTTTTCGTACACCATTAGAATTGTAACCACTTAGGTCTAGTTTTGTAAAATCCACATCTTGAGTTCTACACGTCGGTTTTCGACAAACCCTATACCGTCGGAATCAGCAAATCACGTAGATCATGTTAGACATGTTGCGTGTCAGTTTCGCACACTTTATCTTCGCAGTACCACTTTGTTCCGCAACATCATCTATAAAATAAATCCTACAAACTTTTTCCGAGAGATTCTTTTGGCGATATGCTTGTAATGGAATTCTCTACAACTTCCGTGTAGAAAGTTCTTCCATCCGGAAAACTTCTTCTAATAACTTTTCGTGAAAAGTGTAGTCCTATAATTGGTTTCGATATAGTTTCTTTAGGCAAAATGATCCTTATGATCATACCCATCTTCTATGACCGGTTATAATTCTCTATCATGTTCACAGATGCATAACTTAGTCCTGGTTGTCTAGTTCATATTATTCAATAACAATTGAGTTATTTGAGTAAAGTGTGACATGTCCTAGTTTAGATTTTACCTTGCTTTAGTAGGGTGGAGATACTCTACCTCATATCACATGTGATGAATCTTTGTTATCCATTAGGCTCCGCCAATCAAATCCCAATATCATTCACACCTATACAATCTCATGCCATTCAACCCTTCCTCTTAGTTCGAACTATTCAACTTTCAAATGAGTTATTTGAGTAGTTCAATATATCATTAGTTCATATCCAATGCTATGTGTGACCTTGTGCTACGCTGATAAGTGTTGTCACACTATGTCAATTGCATAAGCCTTGTTTTACAGCATTCCATCCAATAGCCTTTCAAATATTTGAATCACTTTGCAAATATTCAAATTCAAATATGAGAATTTGAGTATATATCCATTATCGATTTCTAAAAGCCTTTCTCAACATGATTCTTTTGAGAAGGTTATGATCACATCCACACACCAATACCACTAGGCACTTTACCTTGAACCAATATCCTTACTACATTAAACCTCTCCATCTAGTTCACATAGATTCACTTTTCACTTGAGTTATTTCAGTAAATGGTAATGTGTCTCAATTAGGTATGCCCTGGATATTGGTGTTTGATAGACTCCATCTCATATCACACATATCTTGAATCCAAACAACCACCATCTTTCTAAATATCTTTCATATAAATTTCATCTCATGTCCACTTAATCTTATTGGTTTATATTGAACTATTCAATGTACAAATGAGTTAATTGAGTAATTCAATATATCACAAATCCATACCCAAACCTATGTGTAATTCATAATATTTTGAGTAATTGTTGTCACGCTTATTCGGTAGTATTGTTATTGCACTATTTGTCACTTATGTGATTCAATTCGCATAAGCCGTTCCGACCATACAAGTGTCATTTGCCAGTACATCATTGTACTGACCTCCATTCGTGGGGCTGCATATTCAAACGTGCAGGATTTTCTGAGGAGAAGTACGTGGTAGGATCTCGAGTCTACATTCCAACATGATCTGCTTGTGGCACATGAAGATGATGAAGGCTCATTGCTGATTTACTTTCCGTTGTGTTTATTCTGAGCTAGTCCATGTGACTATGCAATTTGTAAGGTTTTACTTTACCCTCTGGATCAAAGATGTAGTAATTTGATACTATTGCAATGATTACTATATTTTGTAATGTGTGTGCTATCAGTGATCCCGGGAATAGCACTATACACATGTATCTTGCTTTTATTAAAAGGCAGGGTGCTACATTTTTCCAGAAGACGGAGGTAGCCAAAAGGAGGAGCCGAGGAGGGCCGCCATGGGCCCCCCTCATAGGCCGGCGCGGGCCCTGCCCTGGCCGCGCCGCCATGTGGGGAGGGGGCCCACAGCCCCTCGTGGCCTCCTCTCCTTCGCGTACTTCTTCGTCCCGAAAACCTAAGCTCCGGAGGATAGTCGCGAAGAGTCACGGCCGCCTCGTGGGGTGGAAAACACCGAGAGAGAAAAGAGCTCTCCCGGCAGCTGAAATCCGCCGGGGAAATTCCCACCCGGAGGGGGAAATCGACGCCATCGTCACCGTCATCGAGCTGGACATCATCTCCATCATCATCACCATCATCTTCATCATCATCACCGCCATCTCCACCGCTGCACCTCGTCACCGCTGTAACAATTAGGGTTGGATCTTGATTGTTTGATAGGGGAAACTCTCCCGGTATTGATTTCTACTTGTTATTGATGCTATTGAGTGAAACCATTGAACCAAGGTTTATATTCAGATTGTTATTCATCATCATATCACCTCTGATCATGTTCCATATGATGTCTCGTGAGTAGTTCGTTTAATTCTTGAGGACATGGGTGAAGTCTAAATGTTAGTAGTGAAGTATGTTGGTTCGTATTCAATGTTATGATATTTAAGTTGTGGTGTTATTCTTCTAGTGGTGTCATGTGAACGTCGACTACATGATACTTCACCATTTATGGGCCTAGGGGAATACATCTTGTATTCGTTTGCTAATTGCGGGGTTGCCGGAGTGACAGAAACCTAAACCCCGTTGGTATATCGATGCAGGAGGGATAGCAGGATCTCAGAGTTTAAGGCTGTGGTTAGATTTATCTTAATTACTTTCTTGTATTTGCAGATGCTTGCAAGGGGTATAATCACAAGTATGTATTAGTCCTAGTGACAAGGGATCAACTTGTCAATGCCTACGGGTTATAGGCTAGGGTTTAGTTAGAAGTAGAGGGCAAGTAGATCTCGAAGGTTTCAGCCGAAAAGTACTCGACGATTACGAAAACTAGGGTTTGTGAACAATGATTCGATGATCTCCTCGTCCCTCGACTCCCCCTTTTTATAAGAGGTGGAGCCGAGGGTTTTCGTTTTGTACAAGTTACAGAGTTCGGGACGGTTTCTAACTCATCCCGCCAGATTACAAACAACACTTCCTATTACAACTCTACTTTCCTTAATATATCTTGGGCTCTCGAACCTTCTTATTCTTCGGGTAGTGGGCCTTCATTAAACCCCGGGTACTATCTTTGGCAAGCCCATTTGGGATGGCTATGTCAGTAGCCCCCGAGATTTTGCTTGAATCGTAGAGTCAGGGAAAATCTCCATCGTTTATTTTTATTCGACAATTTAAACTTTTATATATTTCTTTATATAAATTTCTATATTGTACAGGGATATTGGTAGTTGGGGCTAGTTCATCTGACGGATCAAGTACTAGTTAACTGCTCTAGTGGCAATCCGCAAAAACCTACTTCAAGATCACGTCCCTGGACATGATCTCGGGATACCGGTGCAAACTTCGACAGGTGCCGCTTAAGGTCTTACCATTCTGTCGAGTCCCAGTCAAATTTATCGAGTACCTAACGCGTCTGTTAGGATTTTTCTTCGTATCCGTTGATACGGATAAAAGTAGCGGAGCGCGGTCTTCGGCGATGCCACGCCCGAGCGAACGGATCTGGGGTCTTACCTTCGCAAATTTGCGGCATTCAGAAATTGATCGCAACTTTGGCGTTCTGAGAATATATTGTCGAGTGCTTTTCCGACTGTTGGAATGGCACATTTTATCGAGTCAAATATGACTTATATTAATCTCCCGATGGGAGTATATGTAGAGTTAATTATAACTCGAAATATACTCTCTTGCTTTTCTATCTTTCTTTCTTTCCTTTTTAAATTTCATCGGGCACGCGAACAGCGTTCCCGATGGGAGTAGCCCCCGAGGCTACAACCAAGAACTTGTGCTTGGTTGTAGGCTCAACATTTTAGTCCACCTTGTCGCTATATTGCCATTATTTCCCGATATTCTCTCTTTTTTTTTATCTCTCGGGTGCGCGAACAATGCTCCCGATGGGAGTAGCCCCCGAGGCTACAGCCAAGAACTTGTGCTTGGTTGTAGGCTCCCGCAATTTCTATATTGCCATAGTCGAAATTTTACTTTTATCGAAGTAGCCCCCGAGCATTTGGGCAAAAACTTGTTTCGACCAAAGGCTCCCGAAGTATTCAAATAACTTCTCCTCGTCGCCATTCTCCTTTTATTTTTCTTGTCGACATACTTTCCTTTGTCAAATTCACTTCAGCTCTATTAATAATCGGGATTTTTCTCGCCTTGTGGGTCCATTGTTCCCACCACGTTGACACGTCGTGCAAGTGGGGGACACACGTCCTCCGCTTTTCCTGGCGCACGTACGGTAACGCCTGTGCTGTTCCACTTCAGTAAAAATACCTTTCTACCCTCTTATCTACTGGATCTTTTTTCACCACATGATTTCTTCATCCAACGGTTCATTACTTCTCCCGAAGCCTATATAAACCTTTCTTCAACCTCGGTCCACTCCTTCGCTTGCGCCGCACATCTGTTCCCCTCTGCAAAAACTTCCCTTGCGCCCAACTCTGTGTGATCTTCCGCACGCACGAGCATTGCTTTTTCCAAAGGCTCGTTGATGCCACCGCGCACGCGACTCACTCGCCACGGTACTCCGTGAATCCAAGATGGCCGCTGAAGATCTTGAGTGGGAGAGATCTAAAATCTCCAACCAAGACGTCAACATGTCGAAGAGGCTTGGCTTGATGAAGAAAGAAGACGCCATTCGCTTTTCCAGCGAAGAAAGCTACCCCAACCCTCCAATGGAGTACCGGGTTAGTTTCGTTGATCATCTCATCCGCGGCCTTTCTACCCCAATTCACGATTTCCTCCGCGGCCTTCTCTTTGTCTATGGGATTCGACCTGCACCAGCTCGACCCCCAATTCCATCCTTCATATTTCTATTTTCATCACCCCGTGCGAATGCTTCCTTGGAATCACTCCAAATTGGGTTCTTTGGAAACGCATTTTCTCGCCTCCGCCGCAATGGCTCCCACAACGCCACTTATAACATAGGTGGTGTTGTTATTTGTGTCCGAACTGACGTTGATTACTTCGACGTCAAATTTCCCGATTCTGTCCAAGGATGGCGCAAAAGGTGGCTCTACATACACGAAGAAAGTGCCAACTCTGTAGAGCACAACATAGTCCCTTTTGACGGAAGTGCCAAAATTCAACGCCGCCGCTCCTGGGATGCTGAAGCTTCCGAAGAAGAGAAAAAGGTGACAGAAGCGCTTATGTCTCGTATTCATGAACTTCAAAATACTCGAGGCAAAGAGCTTTCTGGTGTTCAAATCACTGCCTACTTTTTTCGGATTAGAGTGCAGCCTCTTCAGGCTCGCAAAAATCCCCTTTGGACGTATGCTGGTGAAAATGACGCCAATAGGTTGTCGAAAGATCTTTGCTGTGAAGGACTTGGAAAAGCTTATTCGAAGAATTTCCTCGCTGAGCAAGAGGGATCCTATTCCTTCCTCTTGCCGCGTGGAACCATACAGCTCCACGAATCCTCTCCCCAAGGTATTTTGTCTTCTCGAATTTTTATCTTGTTCCGAACTTTTCCTGCATCTCATTGTTTTGATATCTCTCTAATATTTCTTTTGTCGTTATATTTCTGCAGAACCATCCTACTATGGATTCTCTTCCTCCTCTTCCTGAAGGTGGAGATGTCGAGGAAAGGGCCGTTGTCGCCGATGACAACCAGGAGGCCCCCTCTTTTGTGAATGAACCCGCGGACTCTCGAAAATCTGCGGGATCTATTGAAAAGGATGCTCGCTTCGAAGGTACTACCTCAGCACAATCTCCTCCTCCTGCTTGTTTCTCCAAAGAACAAAAGGAAAAGGAGTAATGTCGAAGATTCCGGGACCTCCCAACCCGAAGAAGTTGCTCCTTCACCGCGAAAGGCAGCATATGACCCATATCTCGAGAGTCTCATCAGTTCGTGAGTTCCCTGTCTTTTTCCTTTTTCTTTTTTTTTCGAAGAATTTTCTTTGCCTTGCTTTTTATGCTGCCACCTCTTTTTCTACAGTGATGATGACGAAGAAACACCAACTTTGGATGTGGCTGCTCGAACGAGTACGTCACGTACCCTAGTTATTTCAGAGCCGCGAGTTGAAGGAGAGGAATCCTCGCCTCCTCAACAAAACGTCGGCGTGTCTACTCCTCCTTCGAGCCCCCTTGTCCCTTCGCCAAAAAGGGCAAGGACTGAAGCGATTCCGGAGCCGAGTCTCCAATTGAGTAGCTCTTCTAACCCTCTTTTGGATGATGTAAGTTCTCCATACTTTTGTCACTGTCTATACTTCCTCTGTTTGCTTCTGAATGCCATTATATTTCTCTCATACCGAAATTTTCTTGCTTTGTCCCTCTCTCTTCTTAACAGCCCATGATCAAAGAGCTTATTCGCATCGGTGCTCAATTCATTGGGTATCGTGATAATGCCAACAAAACTGAAGGTGATGCCTTGCTGCTTTCTTTTTTACCATTACTCTGTTACTTCGTTGTTGTCGATATTTGAACGAAGTTTTGCCTTTCTTGGCAGAAAAAATGGCGGCTATTAACGAGCGTGCCAATACACTTGCTCAAAAACTAGAGCAAAGTGAAGAGGCTCGTAAGAAGGCCGAATTAGATGCTCGTTAATGCTAGAGCAGTAAGCCGACAAAGCCAAGACTGAAGCTGCTAGTGTCGAAGATCTTAGGAAGAGACTTCACGCTGCCGATACTTCACTGAGCGAGCATATAACTGCACAATCTGCTCGCGAGGAAGCGATCCTTAAGCGTATAAAGACGCAAAGCCGCCGCTTTCTCAGTAAGTATCTGAACCATTTCGTATCCTTTGTGTTTTCTTTTTTGCACTCGTTTGTTGCTCAAGAAGTTTCTTCCTTGACAGATAGAACGGGTCAAGAGTTTGAACTTGAAGATCCCGACGATGATCCTCTTCTCGACGCCCTTTCTTTTCTCGATTTTCATGGGTCGAAGCACGCGAAGGCATTGATCGCGCTAAAGCAGTGGCTGTCGCGGCTTTTTCCCTATTTCTTCCCAAAGAAAGAGGAACCCGCAACTTTCCTTAATCCGGCCAAATGCTTTGATCCACCAGAAGATCTTGGGCTGAAGCTGCGTCATGAGAATATGAAGGTCGCCGTTGAAAATACTGTTGCTTTGTTTGCCGATAGCCACCAAACTATCGACTGGGCAAAAGTTGGCGACACTGAGCAGATAGAGCAATCGAAGTGGAAGTCGCTGATCAAGGCAGCTAAGCCCAATACGAAGAAAATCCTGGCCTATCTTGGGATCAAGCCGTCTTCAACTCCTAGCTCATCAAGGCCGGAGGTCTAGTTGAATGCCTCTTTGCTTTTTCCTTTTAGCGTACTTCTTCCTTTTGGCGTTGTCGCCGTAGTGTTCTTTGGCGATAACTCGCTTCCAGTAGGTCCGTAGGAGGTCCTTCTTTTGTAATAGACATGTATATATTATGGGAATGAATGGAAACCTATCTTTACTCGGTGATTGATGTCGAAATATTTTCTTTTTTCCAGCTTGATTTTTGACAATTATACGCCAGCTCCAGCTCCCTGGTCCTTCCAATATCTCGCCTTCTTCTCACTTAAAGAGAGCTTTTGTCGGTACTACACCTGCCGAAGATTCTTTACCGCAAGAATTGGATGAACTTCGGCAACAACTTCAGTATGCGAAGAAGCAAACACTTGTGATGATGGAGAAGTCTCGCAAGTCATCTGAAGCCGAAAAAGTTGCACTTCAACAAGCTCACGAGGCCATGGCTGTGTAGGATAACGTTGCATAGAAAACAAAAATTTTCCTATCGCGAACACGCAATCCAAGCCAAGATGCAATCTAGAAGACGGTAGCAACGAGGGGATGATCAAGACTAACCCTTGAAGAGATTCCAAAGCCTATAAGAGTAGGCTCTTATTGCTGCGGTAGACGATCACTTGCCGCTTGCAAAAGCGCGTAGAAGATCTTGATCACGATCGCTTCCGGCGCCACGAACGGGCAGCACCTCCGTACTCGGTCACACGTTCGGTTGTTGATGAAGACGACGTCCACCTCCCCGCTCCGAGCGGGCAGCGGAAGTAGTAGCTCCTTCTTGAATCCGACGGCACGACGGCGTGGTGTCGGTGGCGGTGTAGAAGTCCGGCGGAGCTTCGCTAAGCGTGCGGGAACTATAGAGGAGAGAGG
>NC_061509.1:43155084-43169829 GCF_022539505.1 Lolium rigidum
ATGACATGTATGTGCATTGTTATGCCCTCTCTATTTGTCAATTGCCCGACTGTAATTTGTTCACCCAACATGCTTTTATCTTATGGGAGAGACACCTCTAGTGAACTGTGGACCCCGGTCCATTCTTTTATACTCGAAATACAAATCTGTCGCAATACTTGTTCTTTACTGTTTTCTCGCAAACAATCATCTTCCACACAATACGGTTAATCCTTTGTTACAGACAAGCCGGTGAGATTGACAACCTCACTGTTTCGTTGGGGCAAAGTACTTTGGTTGTGTTGTGCAGGTTCCACGTTGGCGCCGGAATCTCCGGTGTTGCGCCGCACTACATCCCGCCGCCATCAACCTTCAACGTGCTTCTTGGCTCCTCCTGGTTCGATAAACCTTGGTTTCTTTCCGAGGGAAAACTTGCTGCCGTGCGCATCATACCTTCCTCTTGGGGTTCCCAACGAACGTGTGAGTTACACGCCATCAAGCTCTTTTTCCGGCGCCGTTGCCGGGAGATCAAGACACGCTGCAAGGGGAGTCTCCACTTCCCAATCTCTTTACTTTGTTTTTGTCTTGCTTTATTTTATTTACTACTTTGTTTGCTGCATTATATCAAAACACAAAAAAATTAGTTGCTAGCTTTACTTTATTTACTATCTTGTTTGCTATATCAAAAACACAAAAAAATTAGTTACTTGCATTTACTTTACTTGATTCATCATGTTTCCTTTTAATTTTACCACAAAAGACATACCGGTAGGACGCGGGTCTATAGTTGGGAGAAATAATATAGAAGAATTTTTCAATCATGTTAGTACCGTTGAAGATTTTGAAGATAGACATTTGGTAGAACTTGCTCCTACTTATGAAATTGCTGCTGTCTGCTTTAGTTCGCATGTTGGAAACTAAATTTGTTAATCTCAATCCTATAATCCAACACATGTTTCTTACACTTGGTGATATGGAAGAAGGGGAAAAGAAAGATTTTGTTTTAGAAACCCTTCTTAGAGAATTTGGTGGTTTAGCAAGAGAGGCTAGAAAGGTCTTTAGTAAATATAAGATGCTTGGTTCTTATACTAATTTTGCTAGTATCCTTGAAAAGATGGACATGGAGAGAGTAAGGTACACTAATAATATTAATGATGGTGGGGAGATCAAAGCACCAATACCATGTAAGCTCCTAGCAATGAATGAAGCGCTAGAAAATAACTATGCTTGGCTTGTTCCTGAAAATTTGTTTGATGAGAGTAGCAAGCCCAAGACTAATGAAAAGGGAGCCGCTGAAACTTATGTATCCAATATACTATGCATGGTTGAGAAAACTCCAAACCCCGCTGAAGATTCATCATCTCTCGATAATACTTGATATACACTTTCTGCGCCTAGCTGAAAGGCGTTAAAGAAAAGCGCTTATGGGAGACAACCCATGTTTTTACTACAGTATTTTTGTTTTATATTTGAGTCTTGGAAGTTGTTTACTACTGTAGCAACCTCTCCTTATCTTAGTTTTGATGTTTTGTTGTGCCAAGTAAAGTCTTTGATAGTAAAGTGAATACTAGATTTGGATTACTGCGCGTAAATCAGATTTCTTTGCTGTCACGAATCTGGGTCTAATTCTCTGTAGGTAACTCAGAAAATTAAGCCAATTTACGTGCAGTGATCCTCAGATATGTACGCAACTTTCATTCAATTTGGGCATTTTCATTTGAGCAAGTCTGGTGCCTCAATAAAATCCATCTTTACGGACTGTTCTGTTTTGACAGATTCTGCCTTTTATTTCGCATTGCCTCTTTTGCTATGTTGGATGAATTTCTTTGATCCATTAATGTCCAGTAGCTTTATGCAATGTCCAGAAGTGTTAAGAATGATTGTGTCACCTCTGAACATGTTAATTTTTATTGTCCACTAACCCTCTAATGAGTTGTTTCGAGTTTGGTGTGGAGGAAGTTTTCAAGGATCAAGAGAGGAGTATGATACAATATGATCAAGGAGAGTGAAAGCTCTAAGCTTGGGGATGCCCCGGTGGTTCACCCCTGCATATTCTAAGAAGACTCAAGCGTCTAAGCTTGGGGATGCCCAAGGCATCCCCTTCTTCATCGACAACATTATCAGGTTCCTCCCCCGAAACTATATTTTTATTCCGTCACATCTTATGTGCTTTGCTTGGAGCGTCGGTTTGTTTTTGTTTTTTGTTTTGTTTGAATAAAGTGGATCCTAGCATTCACTGTATGGGAGAGAGACACGCTCCGCTGTAGCATATGGACAAGTATGTCCTTAGGCTTTACTCATAGTATTCATGGCGAAGTTTCTTCTTCGTTAAATTGTTATATGGTTGGAATTGGAAAATGCTACATGTAGTAATTCTAAAATGTCTTGGATAATTTGATACTTGGAAATTGTTGTGCTCATGTTTAAGCTCTTGCATCATATACTTTGCACCCATTAATGAAGAAACACATAGAGCTTGCTAATTTGGTTTGCATATTTGGTTTCTCTAAAGTCTAGATAATATCTAGTATTGAGTTTTGAACAACAAGGAAGACGGTGTAGAGTCTTATAATGTTTACAATATGTCTTTTATGTGAGTTTTGCTGCACCGTTCATCCTTGTGTTTGTTTCAAATAACCTTGCTAGCCTAAACCTTGTATCGAGAGGGAATACTTCTCATACATCCAAAATCCTTGAGCCAACCACTATGCCATTTGTGTCCACCATACCTACCTACTACATGGTATTTCTCCGCCATTCCAAAGTAAATTGCTTGAGTGCTACCTTTAAAATTCCATCATTCACCTTTGCAATATATAGCTCATGGGACAAATAGCTTAAAAACTATTGTGGTATTGAATATGTACTTATGCACTTTATCTCTTATTAAGTTGCTTGTTGTGCGATAACCATGTTTCTGGGGACGCCATCAACTATTCTTTGTTGAATATCATGTGAGTTGCTATGCATGTCCGTCTTGTTTGAAGTAAGAGAGATCTACCACCTTAATGGTTGGAGCATACATATTGTTAGAGAAGAACATTGGGCCGCTAACTAAAGCCATGATTCATGGTGGAAGTTTCAGTTTTGGACATATATCCTCAATCTCATATGAGAATAATAATTGTTGCCACATGCTTATGCATTAAAGAGGAGTCCATTATCTGTTGTCCATGTTGTCCCGGTATGGATGTCTAAGTTGAGAAT
Source organism: Lolium rigidum (assembly GCF_022539505.1). Classification (NCBI taxonomy): domain Eukaryota; kingdom Viridiplantae; phylum Streptophyta; class Magnoliopsida; order Poales; family Poaceae; genus Lolium; species Lolium rigidum. The sequence goes on from NC_061509.1 coordinate 43,158,271, forward strand.
AATCAAAAGCGAGAAATCCAAAATGCGAGCTTTCTCCTTAGACCTTTGTACGAGCGGCATGGAGGTACCCCATTGTGACACTTGGTTAAAACATGTGTATTGCGATGATCCGGTAGTCCAAGCTAATTAGGACAAGGTGCGGGCACTATTAGTATACTATGCATGAGGCTTGCAACTTGTAGGATATAATTTACATAACTCATATGCTTTATTACTACCGTTGACAAAATTGTTTCATGTTTTCAAAATAAAAGCTCTAGCACAAATATAGCAATCGATGCTTTCCTCTTTGAAGGACCATTCTTTTTACTTTTATGTTGAGTCAGTTCACCTATCTCTCTCCACCTCAAGAAGCAAACACTTGTGTGAACTGTGCATTGATTCCTACATACTTGCATATTGCACTTGTTATATTACTCTATGTTGACAATTATCCATGAGATATACATGTTACAAGTTGAAAGCAACCGCTGAAACTTAATCTTCCTTTGTGTTGCTTCAATACCTTTACTTTGATTTATTGCTTTATGAGTTAACTCTTATGCAAGACTTATTGATGCTTGTCTTGAAGTACTATTCATGAAAAGTCTTTGCTTTATGATTCACTTGTTTACTCATGTCATTACCATTGTTTTGATCGCTGCATTCATTACATATGTTTACAAATAGTATGATCAAGGTTATGATGGCATGTCACTTCAGAAATTATCTTTGTTATCGTTTTACTCGCTCGGGACGAGCAGTAACTAAGCTTGGGGATGCCGATACGTCTCCGACGTATCGATAATTTCTTATGTTCCATGCCACATTATTGATGATATCTACATGTTTTATGCACACTTTATGTCATATTCGTGCATTTTCTGGAACTAACCTATTAACAAGATGCCGAAGAGCCGATTCTTGTTTTCTGCTGTTTTTGGTTTCGAAATCCTAGTAACGAAATATTCTCGGAATTGGACGAAATCAACGCCCGGGGTCCTATTTTGCCACGAAGCTTCCAGAAGACCGAAGGAGAGTCGAAGTGGGGCCACGAGGTGGCGACACACCAGGGCGGCGCGGCCCAGGCCCTGGCCGCGCCGGCCTGTGGTGTGGGCCCCTCGTGCCGCCTCTTTACCTGCCCTTCCGCCTACTTAAAGCCTCCGTCGCGAAACCCCCAGTACCGAGAACCACGATACGGAAAACCTTACTGAGACGCCGCCGCCCCAATCCCATCTCGGGGGATTCTCGGAGATCTCCTCCGGCACCCTGCCGGAGAGGGATTCATCTCCCGGAGGACTCTTCACCGCCATGGTCGCCTCCGGAGTGATGAGTGAGTAGTTCACCCCTGGACTATGGGTCCATAGCAGTAGCTAGATGGTTGTCTTCTCCTCATTGTGCTTCATTGTTGGATCTTGTGAGCTGCCTAACATGATCAAGATCATCTATCTGTAATGCTATATGTTGTGTTTGTCGGGATCCGATGGATAGAGAATACCATGTTATGTTAATTATCAAGTTATTACCTATGTGTTGTTTAAGATCTTGCATGCTCTCCGTTATTAGTAGAGGCTCTGGCCAAGTTGATGCTAGTAACTCCAAGAGGGAGTATTTATGCTCGATAGTGGGTTCATGTCTCCGTGAATCTGGAGGAGTGACAAGAACCTCTAAGGTTATGGATGTGCTGTTGCCACTAGGGATAAAACATTGATGGTATGTCCGAGGATGTAGATATTGATTACATTACGCGCAATACTTAATGCAATTGTCTGTTGTTAGCAACTTAATACTGGAGGGGGTTCGGACGATAACCTGAAGGTGGACTTTTTAGGCATAGATGCATGCTGGATAGCGGTCTATGTACTTTGTCGTAATGCCCAATTAAATCTCACTATATTTATCATGACATGTATGTGCATTGTTATGCCCTCTCTATTTGTCAATTGCCCAACTCGTAATTTGTTCACCCAACATGCTTTTATCTTATGGGAGAGACACCTCTAGTGAACTGTGGACCCCGGTCCATTCTTTTATACTGAAATACAAATCTGCTGCAATACTTGTTCTTTACTGTTTTCACTGCAAACAATCATCTTCCACACAATACGGTTAATTCTTTGTTACAGCAAGCCGGTGAGATTGACAACCTCACTGTTTCGTTGGGGCAAAGTACTTTGGTTGTGTTGTGCAGGTTCCACGTTGGCGCCGGAATCTCCGGTGTTGCGCCGCACTACATCCCGCCGCCATCAACCTTCAACGTGCTTCTTGGCTCCTCCTGGTTCGATAAACCTTGGTTTCTTTCTGAGGGAAAACTTGCTGCTGTGCGCATCATACCTTCCTCTTGGGGTTCCCAACGAACGTGTGAGTTACACGCCATCAGGCCGATCTGGTCGTAGACAAGTTTCTGATTGGAAGGCCTGCTAGATTCGCAGGGCCGGATTACCCGGCCCCCGCGAAGACCGGATTATCCGGTCTGGCTGGATTATCCGCCCCCCGGGGACACCGGATTATCCGGCCTGGAGCTTCATCGCCGCTGCAGTGTTGATTCAATGTATCTTGTCTAGACTTGTACCGACTTATAGTATGCTTCTAGAGTACATTACTGTATCATACATGACTTATGAGCATTATCTTCTCTTTGCTATCCGTCTTTGCTGCTCACAGGTAGTGGTTCTCGGGGTCGGAGACGCCCAAGGCGTGACCGGTCGAGTGATGAGTTTGCACCGGATGCTCCCCGCAAGTCCACCACTTCAAGGCAGAAGAACAAGGAACAGAGGCAGAACTACAAGACAATGGACATTGTCACTTATGCAGCAATCCGTATGAAGAACTGGTATGAAGACCTTCCAAGGGATGAAGAGACAGAGGGCAGGCAATTCTGGTGCATGGAGCAGGAGTTCATCTACAGCCCATGAAGAAAGTGCGACCCATGCAAGCTATCGATGTGGATCTTCTGGCAGTCAACAATCATTTTGAGGATGCCATCTAGGTGACTGGCAGGTTGGGCTTGCAGGATCTGATGAAGATTCAATGTGACTATAGTCCAGAGTTGGTTAAGCAATTCTTTGCTACTTTGGCCATCAAGAAAGATGTTGAGCACACTATGGAATGGATGTCCGGCTCCACTCACTCGTGAGGCAACCTTGCGCCGGTTTGCCTCTATTCTTGGACTTCTCGAAGAAGGAGGCCGTCGCCTCCATGGCCCTCAGAAGACGGATAAGAATGTGCTGTTTGATCTCTATAACTCTTCTGGAGCAGTTGGTACTACCAAGGGGCTGCTTCCCATCTACGGTCAGTTGCTCCGTTTCTATCGAGCCACCATTGCTCCTAGTGGTGGAAACAATGAATCACTCCGGGGAGCTCTTGTGGATCTTATGCACCTCAGTCTTAAGTGTGCTCGTGATCCTAATGAGGAACGTGACTTCTCTCTTGAGGTCATGGACTTTATCTTCAATGAGATTCATGATGCCATGGTCTCCCGGACCACCATACCTTATGCACCATATATCCAGCTCCTCATCAACAACTCTGTGTCTATGAGTGAAGACTTGAGTCGGTTCCCATTGGTGAAGCACACTGTCAAGAAGGCTTACAAGCTTAAGCCGGTTCCTCATGCTGCACCTGCTCCTGACTCCTTTATGGGAGATGCTCGCTCTAGTGGTTTTGCTCCTGCTTGCCATGCTCGATCTTCCCTGCCATGAAGAGACAAGTGAAGAAGCTCGGTTGGTTTCGGCGTCACATTCTTTGCATGAATATTGAGATCCATAAGGAGAACTATGCGGCCAGCCGAGAGCGTTCTGAGATTCAGCATACTCAGGCGGTCATTCTTCATAAGCTCAGTGGTGAGCAAGGACCTCCGCCTCAGCCTCCAGTTCACCCAGGTTACAGTGGGTGGCATTCTTCACAGGTTCCGTGGAATGATCTTGAGGACTGCATTCAAAGGGCCAACTACACTCGCCGCTCTCCGGATGCCCCTGACACTGAAGATGAAGAAGAGGAAGAGGTGTACCAGTCCGATGACGAAGATGGCTCCGAGTGATCTCCATGGGGCGAGTAGCATCGCGCTTGTCCCCTTTTTGGCGTCTCGATTAGGAATTATCTCGGGGATTTGCATGGTTTGGGCACAAGCATATGCGTTTATCATTCCTTTATTGCTTGTGTTCCCTCTTATTTGAACTATTTGGTTTGGTTGTGTTTCGTTTCAAACTATGTGCTATGTGGTGTGAGACATTGTTAAGGTGCTATGTGGTGTGAGACATTGTTAAGGTTTTCGGATTTCTATATGTTGAGATCAAGGTTATTATATTGTGTGTGATGATATATCTCCGTATTATATATCTCCATATGGGTATGATTTCTATCACCTTATCTCAACCTCATATATGTCTATGTCTCTCTTGTTAGAGCTCATGTTGGATATCTCTTGTGTTGAGGCACCCCGCACCTATGTGTTGTGTATTTGTATTCAAATGCAAATTACTTATATGCACACATGTAGGGGGAGTGCCTCTATGTTTTGCCATCATGCTTGACTCTATAGTGATTCTCTTGCAAATCCGTATATTGTCATCAAACACCAAAAAGGGGAGATTGAAAGAACATCTCTCATAATATGTTTTGTGTGTTTGATGTCAATGTATGTGATACACTAATGTTTGTTTAAGTGGTACAGGGATTATATAGATACATATATATGTGTGATGGATGTTGTAAGTCGTGTCAAAAGGAAGCTGTAAAAGGATCACCAGGCCGGATAATCCGGGCCGGATATTTCCAAAATATCCGGCCCCCATTTTTCGGCTAAGGACTTGAGGATTTGTGGCTCAGTACTCCCTGGACATGGGCCGGATAATTTGCCCGGATATTTGCCCGGATTTGGCACAGGGCCGGATATTCCGGGCCGGATATTTCCAAAATATCCGGCCCCCTCGAAATCGGCTAAAGACCTAAGGAAAAGCAGCTCTGGACAGGGGCCGGACATTTGGCCGGATATTTGGCCGGATTTTCCCCGGAGCCGGATTTTCCGGGGGGGCCGGATTATCCGGCCCTAACTTAGGCCGGATTATCCGCCCCCCCGGAAGCTCCAACGGCTGGAAATTGGAAGGGGGTATTTATACCCCCTTCTTCTACCTTGCTCCTTGCTCAATCATTGCACAAAAATCTGCCAAGCTTCACCACCATTAGAGCCACCTCAAGAACACAAGATTTGCAAGATCTCCTTCCTTCCCAACCAAAGCTCTTGATCTTTGGAGATTCGAAGGAGAAGACACCGATCTACATCCTCACCGAAGCGATTTACATTTCCCCCTCATTTGTTTGAGGGCCCTCTTGCTAGTGTTCCTCTTTGGATCCCTAGTTGATTTGTGTTGATGTATTGTTGTTGATTGTTGTGTTGTTACAGATTTGGGAGCCTCCAATTCGGTTGTGGATGTGTGCCCCAAAACTTTGTAAAGGCCCGGTTTCCGCCTCGAGGAAATCCCTTAGTGGAAGTGGGCTAGGCCTTCGTGGCGTTGCTCACAGGAGATCTGAGTGAAGCCTTCGTGGGCTGTTGGTTTGGCTTTCGTAGCAACCACACTCCTCCAAACGTAGACGTACCTTCTTGCAAAGGAAGGGAACTATGGGAATCATCTCCGTGTCATCGCGTGCTCCACTCTCGGTTACCTCTATCCTATTCTATCTCCTATATATTGCGTAGTTATATCTTGCTTAGTTGGTTACCTTGTCATATAGGTAAATTCACTTAGTTGCATATCTAGAGAATTTACATTTGTGTCAAGCCTAAATTGAAAAAGAACTAAAAATTGGTTCGCACCTATTCACCCCCCCCTCTAGGTGCGGCATACGATCCTTTCATATGGTCCTTTAGATCTTACTTCACCAGATCGGTTTTGGATCTTTTCTCATGGTTGCCACGAGGTGGTTTGTGCTTTCAATATCTGTCCCGGCTGCTACGTCCCCGACAATGGTAATTCGTACTATCGGCTCTCCAGCGACGTCGACCAAGCTGTTCGGTTGCTTTCCCTGACATGCTGCTGTTGGTACTCTTGCCGATGTTGATTGATTACTTTAATGGCTGCAACCATGCACATAGCCTTGGCATTGCAACTTAAATTAAAATTATAGGAGAAACTTCATTGGTATTTACGTTCGACTCCTTTCAAAAAAGTACAAGATTGTGTCATGGAAGAAGAAATAGTTTGAAGACCTTAAAGATTACTTGTTTTGTTTTAGACTTTATTTTGCAATTGACAACTCATGTATCTCTACCTCTACGATATGTTTATTCTTAATGCTTGGCATATTTTTTATTATGATATTATGTCTATGTGTATCCGAGGATGCTTTCCCTTTCGAGAAAATATTGCCCCCCATGAACCCCACCGATCGTGCTTTCCTACCACCAAAAGTTAAAGATAGTTTTATCCAAGTGAAATGAAGAGAGTGGATAAATACATTCAAAAAAAAGAGAGTGGATAAATGAAGGTCGAGTTACATGTAACTCCTTATTTTTAAAAATCGGAAATCATATTCTTAAGTTTTAAAAAATTAAGAAAAAAAATCCTAGATGTAGCCAATGATGGAATCTACAAACTTGCAAAATCTCAATGTAAAATTCTTAGTACTTTAGGCTACACAAAAATGACAAACGTATGGATCTGAGAATAGTGAATAATGCACGAACTATAAAACCTATCAGATTTTGTCATTTGTGTGTAGTCTACAATACAAAGAATTTTACATTGATATTTTGCAGGTTTGTAGATTTCATCATTGTCTACATCCAAGATTTATTTTTCAGATTTTTTGAAACTTAAAACTATGATTTCCAATTTTTGAAAATAAAGGGCTACATGTAGCTCAATCTCCATTTGCAGTTTTCGGTGAAATGATATAGTATATTTGTGTTTTTTTAATTTTGAAACGAGATCAAAGAAAATGTATTGCACTTTCCTTTGATCATAACATTTGAAGCAAACGAATGGATACCGTCATATAATTTTTTTTTCCTACTCCTACACTCAGATTTTCCTATGAACCAAAAAGGCCCTGAAGCGGAAACATTAGTGCCACTTGCTTCTGGTGTGTAATCTCAAGCCCTCCACATCCCGTCCAACAGCTACGGTTGCTACTTCTCAGTTCATTCTCTCGCCAGTAATTCTAGTCTGATAACACTGCTCAGCAAGGTAACACATCTCCGGACCGTCTGTGAAACAAGCAGTACAGAAAAGCAGCTAGCTACTGTGGTGCGAGCCCACTGTCGTAGTCGCTGCCCCTGCGCGGCCCACTCTGCAAGTTCCTCTCGAACTCCCTCAGGTAGTCCAGAAGCAAAACGATCACGAAGAGGATGAATCCGCCGGAGGAACTGCTGCCACCGCCACCACCACCACCTCCTCCACCACCAAACCGGAACGGTGGGAACCCGACGCCACCATCATCGAGCCTGGGCTTCACCTTCTCTGCGATAAAGCGAAGAAGTGAGTGACAAATTTCACAGCTCTGCAGTGCACCTTAACTGAACAGCAAAATGCAGATGCCTTCCATTACCTTTAACTGAACCCGATGGTGGAGACGTGGGTCCAGAGAATGATTTGCGGGTGGCGGTTTGCGTCTGGTTAGCACAGCATGTTATGTTCTGCACAAGAAGAAAGATTCAGGTTTTCGTGAGATGCTTTCCGGAATTGCTGGTCAGGGCGCAGAATCAAATGAATTTATCAAGTTTATCCTGTTGCTTCTAATTTACAAGATGCAGGAATGTTTAACATTTCAGATTTACAAACAATGGTAAAAGGATATCCCTAGAACTATACAACATCACTTTGGTACATATTCTACATACACCAACAGGTGATTGTAGAAATTCAGATAAACGAAACACCTTTATTTAGTAATAGAAGTGGGTTTTGTATGGATTTTATAAGCTACCTCAAGTTAACTCTGAAGCTTAACATTGACCAGGTTACAAACTTCCCTTTTTTTTGCATTATTTCTGTCTAGCTAGCACGAACAGTATGCATGAAAAAATTGAAATGGATAGCATGGACATAATCTAAGTAATAAGAGGAAACTGATCACTTCTGTTTGCAAGGCCGAATATCCTGCCAGCTACACAATGTTATGATGAATTATTTTGCAAGTACAGAAATCGTGACTCCCACCAAAATGTCAAGGCCTTAAGTTTGTAACCTATCAGAATTCTTTCACTTTTAAGTCAAAAACATTGGAGTGCTTTTTTTTTCCATGACAAGAACTTATTTCATTTCTTTCTTCTTTTGTATGTCAAATACTACCTCCGTTCCGAGATATAAGCCTTTTTAGAAAGCTAAACTAGCTTTCTAAGAAGGCTTATGTCTTGCAACGGAGGTAATACCATATTGAATTGTTTTGTAAAGCATTTTGCCACCTAAAAGTTTATATCGGCGAGATAAGAAGACAAGCGAGTATGTCATAGCACCACATAAAAAAATTAGGCACATCTTACGGCTTTGGCAGAGATGGTGTTGTTGAGTTTATTCCTCCGAGACTGCGAACCTGAGATAGACAGCAACCCCCAGCTCTGTCCTGCACCGAATATTGTAAGTAGTGCGTGAGCTTGGTAAACAAAAGCTTTACCATACTTAGAAGTAAGCACCATCTCCTAGTATTAAACTACAGCCAGACATGCATCTTCTTTCACGCGTGGGGTTTCGGTGAAAACATCGGTGGACGAAACTCAACCCGCTGTGGAAGCGCCACATTCCATCGGCACAAGATTTAGTCGTTACCAAAGCCTATATGCAATGCAAGGTAGTGCACTAAAGATGTAACTAGAAGTGCTTCTCCTTCATCAAACATTTCGAGGGGCAAGGAACTCTTAGCTCCAACTGAAAATTGTTCACTTTGCTATGTCGAAGTGATGCTTCCTGATTCTTAATACGAGCAGGACTGCAGGAGGGTGCTCAAACAGTGAACGGCTACGATTTAACTCAGTGCGCATGCAAGTATTAAGTCAGGAAATGGCAGCAATTTCTTTTCCCAAAACATGTCATCTGCTCAGGAGAACAAAAAATCTAATGGCGGCACAGTTCTTGGATAAGATATACAGAGGCGACGCGACGGATGTGACGAGCGGCACCAACCTCGATCTCCCCCCATCCTCTGGTGCACGGCGGGCCGCAGGAGAAGCGAACTCGGCGCGGACATTGTGGCGAGCGGGAGCATGGTGGCCGGCAGCGGCGTGGATACAGGGTGGTGAAGGGCCCTGGACAAGAAAACCACAAGAGCATGGAGGATGGCGAGGAATGAAGGAGAAGAAGTCTGGTTGCAAGGCAGGCTGGGCGATGATGTTACCTTGCAGCAGCTCGAGACGAGAGCGCGGCGGCAATGGAGGTTTCGGGGCTTTGTGCTGTGGTCAGAGTGAGGGACGGCGACGAGCAGGGCAGCGTGGCATGCGGCCGGGGCAAAAGAAGGTTATCCATTGGGGCCTTTTTCATAGAAACTGAACTTTTGAAAGGGCTTTTTTGAACTCGACTTTTTAAAGGATTTGTAGTGATAATTTTACGAAATCTTTTCTGCAGAAGTTATTTAACTTGGTTTGAATTTGTTAGAAGCTTTTTTTTACGAGTGGCCCTGCACATTTCAAGAGAAACTATGACGAAGATGCACTAGCCTTTGAAAAAAAACAATATAGCTCACGATTTACACGCTTTCGTTGCATCGTACGTATTCATACACTCACATCTATTCCCAAGCAAACGACATTTTTGATAGTTTTCAAATAGTACTTTGGCCAATGTTTTATAGCTACGCGTTGGTTTTTTTTTCAACTAAATATTGTAGTACAAGTGCTAGCTAACAAATGTAATATTTTATTAACAATAGTGAATAATAGAAAAGTTCGGTGTTCCCGGAAAAAAAAGAGTTTGACATCATGTTTTCTATGATCTCGTGTATTTTGGAAGAAAGTAGTACATTCTCATCACAACATGTGATTTAAGTCTTATATGATTCAACATGAAAGGCCATTTAGCATCTTTTATTTGCATTTTTTTGCATTTGTACAATCATGGGGCATAATTAAAACAAAGTCCAAATGCCACCGTAAAGACATCACATATCATTCCTCTCAAGGACTTTTTTATTCAGATGTTGAAATCTGAAGTATTTTTTTCTTCTATATGGCATGTTTGGACTTTAGGATTGTATCTTATCATGTTTTTGTCCCTAATTGTTCATTTGCATAATGTCTTATATGAAAATATCCCGTAACTCAAAGCTTTTTGAATGATTGTACTCAAGCTGCAATCAGACAACGGTAAAAAATCAATCATACAAATTTCAAGTAAATATGACATTGCAATCATACACTTTTTTGCCCCCTATTCTTATGTTGTCTAAATCGTGCAGATAAAAAAGGCTAGTACTAGTCCTTTTTTTGTGCGCATAAATTCCTCCAAGAACCATGAGTTGATGGTAGAGGTCATGTTCTCTCCTGACTTGAAAGTGGGATTTATAAAAATATAATTTATTCTATTTATATTCTCAACTTATCTTAATTTAATAAAATGAATGCACATGATAATTGCAGAAGATATTTCCCCAAACTATATGATTTTCATACAAAGTCGAAGGATAGTTAGTAACTCAATTGACATGAATTATTTGGCTGTCTGCATCAATTTCCTAGCTTGCACCACATAAATGGCGAGCTACCCACCACTTGTAGCATTCAAGCTATGATTCTTGTGCTTCAATCACATGTGGTTATGACAACACTTTCTAAGTGGCATGCAACTCAATACTAAAGTTACTACAATATATTTTAACTATAATTTTTTAATCTACTTAATGAGCTAGTGTCATTGTCATTGATATAGCTCTGAGCAACTTTGATGCCACTCTCTAGCTACGAACCCTTTGCGGGTGAGTTCTTAAAGCCAATGACATGCTCATGACACAATGACATTAGCTAGACAATAAATGGCTTCTCTGCTTTTATAAAAAAATACTGAATTATATAAAATCCTAGAAAGTAAAAGCAAAATTGTAATAAATAACATTCTTAGATTGTTAGAAACATGAGTTGGACCATCATTGTTGTGAAACAATTAATAGAAGGTAACCATTCTTGTCAAACAATTCTAATAGCATCAAGACAATGGCAGCTCAAGTGGGATTGGCATGTATGATACCCCCTCCCCTAGAAAAGGCAGATGTCATATTCTAGTATAATCTAAGCTTAGGTGCACTAGAGATCTTCCACTGTTTAATTGCTTGTCGTCCAAAATCATTTAAGCCTACAATTAAAGCCGAAACCCATTCTATTGTTTTGCACTAACACTAAGTCCAATAAGTTGTCCCACGTATCAACCGGTTCCTCACGAATTATTTGTGACTTGTGAGGCCAATTACCGAGCCTTACACCATAAAAAAATCCATAACACCTTTATCAATAAAACGCAAACCTTGTATGCACAAACTCGATGTCACTGGGTTCACGGTGACTAGCAGACAACCATCTTGGCCATATCGTCCAGCAAGAAGGCAAGGTAGGGTCACATGCGGTATCTTCATGGAAGAAACTGACGATGAAGCGGTCAAGTT